>NW_024751278.1:52500-93156 GCF_018991925.1 Homarus americanus
AGGGTGAGGGGAGGGAGGTGAGGGGGTGAGGGAGGGGAGGTGGGGAGGGGTGAGGGAGGGGAGGTGAGGGGTGAGGGAGGGGAGGTGAGGAGGGTGGAGGGAGGGAGGTGAGGGGGGTGAGGGGAGGAGGGTGAGGGAGGGGAGGGTGGGTGAGGGAGGGGAGGGGAGAGGGGTGAGGGAGGGGAGGGGAGAGGGTGAGGGAGGGGAGGTGGAGGGGGAAGAGGAGGAGGAAGAGAGGGAAGAGGGAGGGAGGTGAGGGGGGTGAGGGAGGAGGAGAGGGAGGAGGTGGGGGTGAGAGAGAGGAGGATGGAGGGGGAGAGGATGGGGGAGAAAGAGGGGACGATTGACAGGAATGAGAAAGAGGATGAAAAAGGGGAAAGAGAAAACGGACGAAGAAAGGGGAGAGAAGAGGAGGTAAGGAGAGAGAGAGAGAAGAGGATGGAGGGAAGGGAAGAGGGACAAACGAGGATGAGAGGAGGGAGAGAGTGAGGGAATGAGGGCGACTACGCTGCGCCTCCCATGAATACAACCAAGAGTTATTATCAAATCTCAGCGAGTTAGACCCCAAGTGCTGGAAGGCCATTACCGGCAGAGTAGTTATGGCGACGCGTATTGTAGTGCTAAGTGCTCCGGGAGGTGGACTGCGGCATCTCCTCCTCCTCCTCCTGCTGCTACTCCTACTGGTGGTGGTGGTAGGTGGTGGTGGATGGTGGTGGTAGATGGTGGTGGTGGGTGGTGGTGGTAGATGGTGGTGGTGGTGGGTGGTGGTGGTAGGCATTGGGTGATGGTAGGTGGTGGGTGAAGAACTAGATATGATGCTCCTCCTCTGTTACCCTCCTTCCTCTCCCTCCTCACTCACACACTCCTTGTTTACATTGTTCTCTCTCTCCCTCCCCCCAGCATGCGAGACACACTACAAGACATCAAGATTTGTGTCAAGAAAAGAACACACACACACACACACACACACACACACACACACACACACACACACACACACACACACACACACACACAATTAAAAGTTTACATAAGTGATGTCTGTTGTTTCATGAACCTCTTTTAACCCGCAATTATTATCTCTAACTCTGTGCTAGTTATTTTGAACATCTACCGTACTCTCGTGTTTCAGTTCAGGCTAGGTTGGGTTTAGGTTAGGTTGAAAGTTGAAGAAGTAGGGTTTAGGTTAGGTTAGGCTAGGTTAGTTGTAAGCATGTTACAAGGTTAGGTTAGGTTAGGGTTAGGTTAAGGCTAGGTTAGGCTAGGTTTAGTTGCTAGTTAGGTTAGGTTACAAGAGTTTGGCTCCCTACATTATACTGAGAGGAGAGAAGGAAAAAGAGTGTTCAAGGGTCACAAGTGGTGGTGTGTGTGTGTGTGTGGTGGGGGTAGGAAGAGGGTGTGGGGGACATGGGAAGGAAATGGGATAGAGGGACAGGAGGAGGAGGGAGGGAGGAGGATTGCTGAAAGAGAAGGCTAAATAGGATGATCATGATAAGTGCTGAAGGAGAAGGAGGAGATGGGGAGGCAGAAGGAGGGGAGGGGGAAGTTGGTGGGGGGAGAGAGAAGGAGAGGAGAGGGAAGGAGGAGTTTCAAGAGAAGAGCAAAGGCTGAGATAAACAGAAGGGAAGAAATCGAAATTAGGAAAGGGGAGGAAGAGGAGGGGGGGAGGAGGAAGAAGAATGAGGAGGAGGAGGAGGAGGAACAATCTGGTGATGGCGTGGACGGGAAGTAATTTACAGAGCACCAGCTGCCGCTCCTCTTCCCTCATCTCCCCTCCCCTCATTCTCCCCACTTTTACCTCCCCTCACCCACTCAGTGCTCTCCCATCCCTTACCCTCTCCCCCCTCCCCTCATTCTCCTCACTTTTCCCCTCTCTCACTGTCCCCAATCTTGCCTCCCCTCCCCCACACAGCTCTCTCCCCTCCCAACCCCACACTCTCCTTATCTCCCCTCCCCACAAAGCCCCTACCCCCAACCTTATCTACACTAACAGCCCTCTCCTTACCTGCCTCCCCCCATAACCCCTACCTCCCGTTCCCTCACACTCCCCCCTACACACTGATTGGTGCTTAGTAGAAGGGTGAGGGGGGAGGAGGGGAGTTTGAGGGGGGGAAGAGGGGAGGGTGAGGGGGGAAGAAGAGAGGATGGGGGGTGGGTAAAAGGGAAGGGTATTACGAGCCAAACGACTTAATTGCCTCGTTAGCACGTCCTGGAATGGTTGGATATTTATAACAACTTGTAAAAGAAATAAAACATTATAGCAAGCATCACTAGTGTGTATGTGTGTGTGTGTGTGTGTGTGTTGAAGGTGGTTAAGTTAAAGTATTTGGCAGCAACTATACACCACCACGTAGGAGAGAGAGAGAGAGAGAGAGAGAGAGAGAGAGAGAGAGAGAGAGAGAGAGAGAGAGAGAGAGAGAGAGAGAGAGAGAGAGAGAGAGAGAGAGAGAGAGAGAGAGAGAGAGAGAGAGAGCAAAAACGGACTGACACACACACACACACATCAAAACAAACATAATCCATTCGATATCAAAACAACAAATCTCTCGACAGCGGAAACTAGTATCACCTCCCAGAGTATAAACACAAAGGAGATTAACACACACACACACCACTAATCACTACACCACATCACCATCACACCACCACCATTAACTACACCATACCAACACAATTAACCACATCACGACCACACCAAAACCACACCACACCATACCACCATTGAGTATCTACCGTGGTGTAAGCGTCTTGTGGTAAACAGAGAGAGGGAGTCACTTCCTCAGTCCTCTCCTTCCGTGAGTGAATCAGTTGTTTGTACCAGTGCTCACCTCACAGCCAGGGTAAACAAGGTAGGTTTAAAGAGTACACCACCTCACCTCATCCCTCTCACTCCCTTCATCCCTCCTCTCCCCCTTCCTCACCGTCCCTCCTCCTCCTCCTCCTCCTCCTCCTCCTCCTCTCCCCCTTCCCCTCCTCCTCCTATCCTCCTCCCCCCTCCCCAGGTCTACACGTACAGCAGCAGACCTACAACATGGACATCGATCTCCTGAAGAAGCCAGTTGCAGCCACCTCCTCCTCCAACACCGTCTTCTCCTCCTCCTCCAACACCGTCTTCACAACTAACTTCTCAGGAATATACTGGATTTTTTTCCTCGTGTCAATGGATAATAATTCTAGTTCAACTTTATTTTTTTTTTAAGTCCAGGAAAATCATGTGGTGGTGATCTTGGGTCGTCCGGCATCCTGGATATATAATAGTGAAGTTTTCCTTTTATCTGGCGAGGCGAGGCGAGGGTAGGCGAGGTGGGGTGAGGCGGGGTGGGGTGAGGCGGGGAGGGGCGGGAGGACAGAGGGTGTTCATTCATGTTGATCTATTTTTTCTTCTTTTTTTTTTCCTTCCTGTCCTGACATATTTTTTCCTGTTGTTAATTTTATTTTTGTTTGATATCAATAATAGTGTTTCAAGACTCGTGAGTGGAGGAGCCAACACACACACACACACACACACACACACACACACACACACACGAAAAATAACAACAGAAACAAAAAATAATAATAAACAAAATTACTTGCAAGCGAATGACTAGAGAAACCGAGTTAACAATAAAGTGACGAGAGTATAACAAAATAAAACAAAGAGGAAGAAAGAAAACAGAGCAGAAGTAAGAAGAAATGAGACAAGGGAGGGAAGAGGGAGGGGCGTCAGTGGTGGAGGTGCCTTACTTCTGTAACCCAGTAAAGCCTGACACAACACACCTCCTCTCCCCTCTTTCCCTCTCTCTCACCTCACTCCCTCCCTCCTTCCTCCCTCTCATGCAAGTGTTCCTTCCCTTCCTCCTCCTTGTTCCTCTTCCTCTACCCCCTCCTCCTTCTTCTCCTGATGCAGCCTCTCCTTCCCCCTCCTCCCTCCTGGTACAACCCCTACTCCTCTTCCTCCTCCTGATACAGCCCTTCCCTCTCCTCCTCCTCATCTGGTGCAACACCTCCCCCTCTCCTCACGCACCCCCTCCCCTCCACCACTAGTGCAAGCCCTCCCCTCCCCCACTGGTGCAACCCCCCCTTCCCCCCCTCGTGGTGCAGCCTCCCCTCTTGTTAAACACCAGACGTCGCCATTGACCTAAGTTAGGCCGAGGCCGAGACGCGCGGGGCAGCAGTACACACGCCGAGGACCCAAAACTGACAACAATCCTCCACAGAGAGCGATCACAACTTGAGCCCTGAGCAAGACGAGTGGGAGAGAGAGGGGGAGGGAGGGGGGGGAGTGGATGAGAAGAAGAGGAGGAGGAGGAGAAGTTGGCAGCTGCGGAAATCTCTTCACAACAATGATTAAGTTAAAATGAATCTCAAGAGCCGGAGGAAAGAAGAAAAAAGAGAGAGAGAGAGAAGAGGGAAGGAAACATTTAAATAATACATTAATAGAGATCACTAATGACGCTACCTTATGTAACCCATCATGAAGTTATTATCTTTAAAGGCAACAGAGATAAGAGGAGGAGGAGAGGAGGGGGAGGAAGAAGAGGAGGAAGGAGGAGGAGGAGGAGGAAGAGGAGGAAGACAAGGAGGAGGAGGAGGAGGAGAGAGAGAGAGAGAGAGAGGCATGTGTTAGTTATCAGCCTTCCATTAGGTTAGTTTCCCTTGCAGCTCCGGGGTAAAGTCAGCTGCCAGCGATCACTTATCTCGCCAACTCAACGCTCTTTTTCAACCACCTCTTTCTCTCTCTCTCTCTCTTCTATCCTCTCCTCTCTTCTCTTCTATCCTCTCCTCTCTCTCTCTTCTATCCTCTCCTCTCTTCTCTTCTATCCTCTCTCTTCTCCTTACACCATCAACTGGAACTGTCATAGGTATCGCGCGAACATAAATCATAATTGTATTTTCGAAACTTGACGTGGTGTAGGAGCTGATGACGAGAGAGAGAGAGAGAGAGAGAGAGAGAGAGAGAGAGAGAGAGGCGGTGGCTGGCAAGTGGCTGGTGGTGGTGGCGGGGAATGGGTGGGTGTCTAGCGTACATCATCAGAGCAAACAGAGCGCCATAACTCTGCACATAACCAACCGATTGCTCCCAGAATGGCCTTTATGTGTCGACGGCTGGCGTATGGCCTGTTAAGAGAGAGAGAGGAAGGGGGAGAGAGAGAGAGAGAGGAGGGAGGGGGGGAGGAGAGGGAGAGAGGGCCAGACCACTCCCAGGGACCTCGTTTTCCCGAGTAATTTGTTCAGATTTCACTCGTTCTTAGAGGCGTCGAGGGGATGAGTTAGGGAGTGAATAATTTGCGGCGGCTGGAGTGTTGGAGCAGAGGAGGCCAGGCGAGAGGTGACTGACTGACTGACTGACTACTACTTAATTCACTACTACTGCTACTACTCACTGCTGTCTCGTCATGATTGGTTGATAGTGGGTGAACGAGGAGTCATGATTGGTTGATAGAGTGGGTGAACGAGGAGGGCTTTGATTGGTTCAGCAGAGGAGAGTTATGAATGGTTGATAGAGTGGGTGAACGAGAAGGGCTTTGATTGGTTCAGCAGAGAGTTATGAATGGTTGATACAGTGGGTGAACGAGAAGGGCTTTGATTGGTTCCTCAAAGGGGAGCTGTGTTGGCTACCCTCATTGTGGATTATGTAGTGTTGTTGTGTTGAGGGAGAGAAGGAGGGGTGTGAGGAAATTAAGGAGGGAAGGAAGGGATGAGGGAATTACGGAAGGAGGGAATGATGGAAGTAAACAGGAAAGGAGTGAGGGATCGAGAGAAGGAGTGAAGGAGAGTTAAGATATGAATTCCTTACAACAGGATATTATAACACCCAAGACCCTTCCTTCCTTCCTTGTTATGATAGGAAGAATGAAGGAGGAGGGGGAGGGGGGGGAGGGGGGGGCTGTCTGGCTACCTCCATCCTGCATGGCTTGACTCTCACCCTGTATAAATTTGTAAACACATCTGGATCCTGTATATCTGTGTATCAAGACCCCTTTCCCCCACCTCTCCTAACCCCCTCCTCCTTCACCCCCTCCCCACCCCACCCCCCTCACATTAAAGTTTCCAACGCGATAATGGCGGGAATCGAACCAAGACACTGGAGTGAGATAAGACCCAGAAACACCAGATTAAATTAACCGCTAATGTCAGATTATCAGGTGAACCTTCCAGAGTACATTCAAGGTGTATTAGATCCTTGAGTACAGTTGGGTGGACGGACTTGATTACATTTGGTGGAAGAGTACAGTTGAGTGGACGGACTCGAGATAACTTGAGTACATTAATTATATATCTTGATTTTGATAATTACTTAAGTCGCTGAGTACATTTTTCTACAATCTGATTTTGATGTAGCTTCCCAGAGTACATGATATATATCCACTTACACTATAAGCTGCTAAGTACATTGACAACATTTTAATTTACAGGACTAAGTACTCTGGTTTATTCCGTACTCAGAAAACTAATTATCACACGTGGCATAATACCTACCTATCGTACTCAAGAAACTCAATTATCGTACTCCGGTTATTGTCACTCGTACTGAAGAGATTTAATTGTCGTATTCAAGAACGTAATTAATGAGCTCGAGGGATTTACTGATCGTAATCCGGATTTAATTTTCCTACCTGGAGGATTACCTGTTCCTCTTCCTGATCACCTGAAGAATCTCCACCCTAGCTTATTCCACCTGATGATTAACCACCCTAACCTAACCTAACCTACCCTAACCTAACGTAACCCTAACGTAACCTACCCTACCCTAACGTAACGTAACGTAACCTACCAAACGAAACGTAACGTAACATAACCTAACCTAACGTAACCGAACCGAAATAACGTTAGGGTGATTAAGCTTCAGGTGAAATAAGCTGGGGTGGAGATGATGCTTCAGGTGACCCTACACGCTTGAGTACGAGACCCAAATCTAGAGTACGATAACTATAATTCATCCCTTGAGTACGAAATCTTCATAACTTGAGTACAACTAAACCTGCACTCAAATACTGCACAACAGCAAACGCCAGAGTACGATGTCCTCACCCTCTTGAGTACGATAACTGCCAACATTAAATGCGACCACGATAGAATTATCCTCTTGAGTACGATGATCACCTGGGAGAGAGAGAGAGAGAGAGAGAGAGAGAGAGAGAGAGAGAGAGAGAGAGAGAGCACTACCACCAGTAAGCTCAGGTTTCATAATATAATCAGTCAGACAAACACTCACCCACCGTATACACGAGAGAGAGAGAGAGAGAGAGAGAGAGAGAGAGAGAGAGAGAGAGAGAGAGAGAGAGAGAGAGAGGCGATTTACACAGTTTAATACGGTCTTTGTGTTTAACGCCCAGCCTCGTGTCCACGCTAATTAAGTACAGGTGAAATACAGTAATTAAATGGGAGGAGGAGGAGGAAGGGAGGGAGGGGGGGGGAGAGGGAGGAGGGAGGAGGGGGGAGAGGGAGGGAGGAGGAGGGGGGAGAGGGAGGGAGGGAGGGGGGAGGGAGGGACAAGCCAGATTACCTGCCCATTCAGATATGTTTATATTTTAATTGTAAACAAAAACACAAAAAGGACTATTTACAATTTTTTGTTTGTTTCTGTTGTGGTGTTATCAAGAGAATGAGGACAATAGTGTGTTTGTTTGTAATGTTTTTTTTTGTAATATATTCTGAACTAAAGATAATAATCTGTTTATGTTTTTTTTTTATACTTTACGAATGAGACAATGAGATTTTTTTTATTTATATATATGTATTTTTTTTTTGCATCTAATTATCAACAAAATGGATTAATTATGTTTCTTCTCTTAATTTATTTCCATGTATGAACGAGGAGACACAAATTGATTAATATAAGTCAATGGAGATAAATTAATAGTATACCTTTATTATTACTTTTGATTGGTTTGTAAAATGACTTAAACAATGACGGAGAGAAAATGTTAATTACGTGATGACTGACGGACAGATGGACGGGGATAAAAATATACAACTCACCTTTACAATCGTAGCGGCAGCCCGGCTTAATTTATTTACCTACAGATTAATCACCCTAATGCTAACCTAACCTACCCTACCGTAACACTAACCTAACCCATACTAACCAAACCTAATCTACCCTAACACTAACCTAACCTAATCTAGCGCAACACTAACCTAACCTAACCCAGACTAACCTAACCTACCCTAACAATAACCTAACCTAACCTAACCTAACAACTCAACCTAACCCATACTAACCAAACCTAATCTACCTAACACTAACCTAACCTACCCTACCTACTAACCTAACCCATACTAACCAAACCTAATCTACCCTAACACTAACCTAACCTAATCTAGCGCAACACTAACCTAACCTAACCCAGACTAACCTAACCTACCCTAACAATAACCTATCTTAACCTAACCTAACACTAACCTAACCCATACTAACCTAACCTATTCTAACCTAACACTAACCTAACCTAACCCATACTAACCTAACCTATTCTAACCTAATCTACCCTAACACTACACTAACCTAACCTACCCTACCCTACCGTAACACTAACCTATCTTAACCTAACCTAACACTAACCTAACCTCATCCCCACCCACGAAATAGCGTTAGGGTGTTTAAACTTCATGTGAAATCAGCTGAGGGTAGAGTCTTCAGCTGACCCCCCCACACACCCCCCACACACACTTAAAATCAAAACAACTTCATAAATCTAACCAAATTTAATTACATCTCACCCAATTAAACACTAAAACAATCACAGACTTTGATATGATTATTATTATTATTTATTTTTGCCGAATGAAACAATAATTAATATTCATAAAAACCGAATAACCTGAGAGTATATTGACACACCTGTTACTGTACAGGTTAATGAAGGTGAAAGGTGTACTGAGTGTTAGTCGTGTGTTTGCATTAAGGGAGGTGTTATTATTTGTTATTATGATCGAGTGTTATTGTTAGTGTTGTTGTTGTTGTTATTAGTGTTGTTGTTATTGTTGTTATTGTTGGTATTGTTGTTGTTTTTGTCAAGGTCACAAACTAATTCAAACGACATCGCGTGAGGCGTCGATTAGAAAGAGCTGGTTTTGTACTTGACCTGACCCAACTTAACCTAATCTAACTCAACAAGATAGGTGTGGGATGTGTTAGCAGGTGTGGTGGTATCAGCAGGTGTTAGAAGTAGGTGTTGTCAGCAGTCGGTGTTGAGGTTTTCAGCAGCAGTAGGTGTTGAAGATGTCAGCAGCAGATGTTAAAGTGTCAGCAGTCGGTGTTGAGGTTTTCAGCAGCAGTAGGTGTTGAAGGTGTCAGCAGCAGATGTTAAAGTGTCAGCAGTCGGTGTTGAGGTTTTCAGCACCAGCAAGTGTTGAAGATGTCAGCAGCAGATGCTAAAGTGTCAGCAGTCGGTGTTGAGGTTTTCAGCAGCAGTAGGTGTTGAAGGTGTCAGCAGCAGATGTTAAAGTGTCAGCAGTCGGTGTTGAGGTTTTCAGCACCAGCAGGTGTTGAAGATGTCAGCAGCAGCAGATGTTAAGGTGTCAGTTGCAGCAGGAGATATTAAGGGTGTAAGAGATAGGTGGTGATAAGCAGCGACAGTGCCACCATTAACCTCAGGTCAGATGAGACACTGTGCGTTCAGTAGCCTTCCCCCTCCCTCTCCCCCCCCCTCCCCTCCTCACACACACACCTCGGAACCCCCATAAACACACGCTATTTGCCGCCTCACACACACTGGTAAACACATAAACCTCTCCCAAACAAGCTCTGGCTACCTAATCATGCGCCGCGGGTATGGAGTGGGAGCCGCTGTCTTACTAACACCCTCGGCCCGTCACGCCCACCCGGCCCGTCACGCCCACCCGTTCACCATGTCAACGCCGGAGAGATGAGTAAACAATGGCCGCCGCCCATTCAACTAGAGATCCTTTATAATACATACATACATAATACATACATTCATACACACATAAATACGTTCACAGGATCAATACTTAGCAAATAGTGATGTATGTATGTATGTATGTATGTATGTATGTGAGTATAATCCACAAGCCGCTCGGGAACTGACTTACATTCGCTCATTCACCAAAGCAACTTAAAAGACTTACAATGATGTATTATTGATCAAATTATCACCACTAATAAATTATCTTGTCAGTGTTGCCATTCATGCGATCATTTACACATGTATGCGTCTGTCAGCAAACTTTAATAAACTCTTAAGTCATTATCATAAAAATTCAACCTAACCTAACCAAACCAGGCGTCAGTGTAGGGATGTTCAGTCAATCTCCCAGTTAAATCAGTCGAGGTGTTGAACCAGTTAAGTCATTTCCCTTCTACGATACTGAACCGAGTCATTTCTCTTCTAAGGGCTAAAGTTTACGGTCACCTTACTGTCAGGTCATCGTCCTCTTGGGAATAAAGCACCAGGGTGATACAGGTCATCGTATACAAGCGTCTGTAGTCATCAGGGTCAGGGGATGAAGCCAGTACATCAGGGTTCTACAAGACCCCCTGAGACCTGTAACCACGCGTGATAAAATAAACAAATGGTTAGGGTGGTGGAGAGTGTGTGAGGGGTGAGAGGGAGGGAGAGGGAGGGAGAGAGGGGAAGGAAGGAGTGGGGTGATGAGTGGTGGTAACAGTGAGAGGAGGTGGGGGAAAAGTAGGGGAGAGAGGGAATGGAGGGGAGGAGTGATGAAGGAGGGAGGAGTGATGAAGGAAGGAGGAGGAGGAAGAAGAAGGGAGAGGAAGGGGTGGGGGGAAAGGAGGGGTGGAGTAATGATGGGAAGGGGAAGGCAAGAGGGGGCGTAATGAATGATGGCAACAGTGAGGGGAGAGGGTAAGGGAGAGGAGAGGAGGGGAGTGACTAGATCGGCAGCCACAACAGCGCACAGCAGTAACTAGGCACTTGACTGCACCTTAACTACTCCTCATAAACCTCACACCGCCAGCCTTACTCACATGTTTATGGCGGCTCTGATAACATGTTGAGACTACTACTACTGCTGCTGTTGTGTGTGTGTGTGTGTTTACTGGTTGTGTGGATACTGATACAGAAATCCCTCACTTCACCCCCCCCACAAAAATCCCTCACTTCACCACCCCCCCCCCACAAAAATCCCTCACCCAATGTTATCTCCTCCCTAACTTAAATCCTACAGAAATCCCTCACCACAATCCCTCAGTTAGACGACTAATTCTTATGCTAATCGTAAATCCCCAAACCGTGTGGACTTTATCCTCTTAACCACAGTGTTGACATATAGCCTTCACGGTGTGGTGGTGGCGTGGTGTGGTGGTGTGGTGTGGTGAACTGAAACACGAGGAAACTGATGGGTGATTGTTGTTGTTGAAGTGAGAATTGTTGTTGTTGTGGGTGGTAGTTGTTATTGTTGTTGGTATTATTACTATTATTATTATTATTATTATTATTATTATTATTATTATTATTATTATTATCATCATCATCATCATTATCACCATCTGACCTCTGATATCTTAAACCCGTGATGACGATGGAATTAAACCCTCAGCCTCAAGGGGTTTGATCCAACACCCTCAAAAGGTCAAACCATCTTTCTTGAGCAATTAAAACCATTATCCTTAAAGGTGTTAAAATGATCACCCTCTTGAAAAACAAAATAGCATCGTCCTCTTAGGGTTCAAGTCAAGAGTGTGGGATTAGTGGTGCTTATGGGATTCAATTCTCTATAGTAAGTTTCAATACGATCAGAAAACAAAAGAGTAACGCTATAGGATTCAATTATCTATACATTTCAAAACAAAAGAGTAACGCTTAACTATATTTATTACGTTTATAGCTCAAGGTTAAAAGATTTGACCCACACACACACACACACACACCATTCACTATCATTCACTTATTCTCAGTGTTTTTGCTGTGGTACTTTAGTGAAATAGAAGAAAAACAATTACGGGTTATTTATATTTTCTTATTGAAGTGGTGGTGATGGTGGTGAATACCTGCCTGACCTTCAATTAACTCACTCCACAAGGTGTTGCACTACGGCTCACCACACCTGTACGAGTCACCACACCCGCACGAGTCACCACACCCGCAAGAGTCACTACACCTGTACGAGTCACTACACTTGTACGAGTCACTACACCTGTAATATTCTCTCTGTAATTGGCCCCCAAATCAAAGTTGTATTGAAGGCTTTTAGGCAAATGAATCTCTACCACCCACAGTAAATAATTGATCCACACACACACACACACACACACACACACACATACTAATTACTAACATACATATTATTCACGTGGCAGCCAATCGCCTTCCGGTACAACGATATACATCTACTTAGCTACTGATGCAGGTTAGGTGATAGATTAGGCTAGGTTAGGTTAGGTCAAGATAGGTTAGGTCAGGCCAGGCTAGGTCAGGTCAGGTCAGGTCAGGTTATAAATACTAAACCTCTCGCCCCCATGCATTTACTAACGAGCGCTAAAATTAATTGGCCACGATGAACCTCCAGTGATTTTACCTGTGCATAAGAGAGATTTGCGGCCAATGGGAAAGGAGTATAGATCATGAGTGCCATCTAGTGCCAGTGTCAGGAGGTGCCAGTGTCGGGAGGTGCCAGTGTCAGGAGGTGCCAGTGTCAGGAGGTGCCAGTGTCAGGAGGTGCCAGTGTCAGGAGGTGCCAGTGTCAGGAGGTGCCAGTGTCAGAGTAAAACAGGTGTCAGGTGCCAGTGCTCAGGAGGTGCCAGTGTCGAGGTGTCGGGAGTGTGCCAGTGTCAGGAGGTGCCAGTGCTCTGGGAGGTGCCAGTGTCGGAGGTGCCAGTGTCGGGAGGTGCCAGTGTCGGGAGGTGCCAGTCAGGGAGGTGCCAGGTTGCAGGTGCCAGTGTCAGGAGGTGCGGCGTGTCGGGAGGTGCCAGTGTCGGAGGTGCCAGTGTCGGAGCAGTGTCGGAGGTGCCAAAAGTCAGGAGGTGCCAGTGTCAGGAGGTGCCAGTGTCAGGAGGAAGCAAAGTCAGGAGGTGCCAGTGTCAGGAGGTGCCAGTGCTCAGGTGCCAGCCTGGAGGTGCCAGTGTCAGGAGGTGCCAGTGTCAGGAGGTGCCAGTGTCAGGAGGTGCCAGTGTCAGGAGGTGCCAGTGTCAGGAGGTGCCAGTGTCAGGAGGTGCCAGTGTCATTCATGAGCTTTTAGTACGGAGTTAAATATAGTAGATTAATTATAGTGGATTAATTATACTGGATATAATAGTGAATTAATTATAGTGGATAAATTATAGTGAATTAAATACAGAATGTTTCTCTGAGTGAGTTGTGTGAGAGTGTAAAGAGAACTTACTCATATTTTTACTCTACAATATTAAAACAAAAATGATTCAGCTTTCCTCGACTTTTAATCTGAACTAAACACACACACACACACTCCTGGAACTGTGTGTGTGTGTGTGTGTGTAATGTAAAAAATAATCATCCACACACACACCCACACCACCCACACCACACTCAACCACTCCAACTGTTACTCCACACCCTCATCGTTGCCACACCGTTTTATCCCTCCTCTAGATAATTATTAAGTCGTTAAGATAAGAACATAAACGCCATTCTTACGTCGCTAACCGGATTGTTTGTGGGTGTGGGGGGGGGGAGTGTTTGTAGGTGTGTGGGGGGGAGTGTTTGTGGGTGTGGGGGGTTTGTGGGAGGTAAGCTGGGTGTGGGAGAGGGGTAAGCTAGGGGTGTGTGGGGGAGGTGCTTGTGGGGAGGGGGGGTGTTTAGGGGTGTGGGAGGGGGGGAAGTTGTGGGTGTGGGAGGGGGTGTTTAGGGTGGGAGGGGGGTGTTTGTGGGGTGTGGGAGAGGGTGTCAGGGTGTGAGGGGTGTTTAGGTGTGGGAGGAGGGTGTTTTGGTGGAGGGGTGTTTTGTGGGGGAGGTGTGGTTAGGTGTGGAGGGTGTGTGAGGGTGGGGAGGTGTTTGTGGGTGTGGGTGTTTGTGTGTAGGGTGTAGGAGAGGGTGGTTAGGGTGTGTGAGGGTGTGTGGGGGGTGGGAGGGAGGGTAGTGGGTGTGGGTGTTTGTGTGGGGTGTAATGGTGATGGGTAGTAGTAGTGGTGGTAGTGGTGGTGGTGGTGGTGGGTGGTGGGGTAGTGGTGGTGGTGGTGGTGGTGGTAGTGTGTGGTGATGGGTAGTAGTAGTGGTGGTGTGTGGTGGTAGTGGTAGTAGGCGGTAGTAGTAGTGGTGGTGGTGGTGGTAGTAGTAGAGGTGGTGGTAGTGGTGTTGAGTATATCATTAAACAGCTAGTTAGCACGAGTGACTGGAGACTGGAGGTAACACTCATCATACAGTTAATAGATATACAGTATAATGTGACTTGATAAAGAGGATATGACAGTCAATATCCAGTTAGTGATTGTATGGATGTAAAGACACTCATTACACAGTTACTGGGAATTGTCTGTCCCTCTTGACTGTCATGGACTGTTTAACCTCAAGCGACCATCTCGGTGAAGTGACTGACTGACTGACTGGAGGAAGTTAGATTTCAATTACCAGTTACATATTTTTTTATCGGAAACGGAAGTTCTTAAGAGGCCCTCGCTCGTCGTTATCGGGGGGTAGAGTGGATAGTGGGGTAAGGAGAGGGGAGAACAGCCACACGCCTCACTAACTACAGCCTCCACGCCCCTCACTACTACAGCCCCCGCCCTCACCTAACAGCCCCCCACGCCCTCACTAACTACAGCCCCACGCCCTCACTAACTACAGCCTCCACGCCCTCACAAAACTACAGCCCCCACGCCCTCACTAACGACAGCCCCACGCCCTCACTAACAGCCCCCACGCCCTCACTAACGACAGCCCCCACAAAACCTACAGCGCCCTCACTAACAGCCCCCACGCCCTCACTAACTACAGCCCCACGCCCTCACTAACCAGACCCCCACCCTCACAAAACTACAAGCCCCACGCCCTCACTAACAAGCCCCCACGCCTCACTAACGACAGCCCCACACTCACTAACTACAGCCCCCAACACAGTCCCCAGCCCTCCTAACGACAGCCCCACGCCCTCAAAACTACAGCCCTCACTAACGACAGCCCCGCCCTCACTAACAGCCCCCGCCCTCACTAAACGCTACAGCCCCCACGCCCTCACAAAACCAGGCCCCCACGCCCTCACTAACAGCCCCCCGCCCTCACCTAAACAGCCCCCACGCCCTCACCTAACTTCCACTCCCCCCTCACTAACTACAGCCCCCACGCCCTCTGCCCCACGCCCTCACTATATAGCCCCCACGCCCTCACTAACAGCTCGCCTCACTAACGACAGCCCCCACGCCCTCACACAGCCCCCACGCCCTCACTAACAGCCCCACGCCCTTACTAACTACAGCCCCCCGCCCTCACTAACTACAGCCACCACGCCCTCACTAACGACGACAGCCCCACGCCCTCACTAACAGCCCCCACGCCCTCACTAACTACAGCCCACGCCTCACTAACGACCCCCCACGCCCTCACTAACGACAGCCCCAGCCCTCCTAACTGACAGCCCCACGCCCCCACGCCCTCACTAACTACAGCCCCCACGCCCTCACTAACGACAGCCCCCACGCCCTCACTAACGACAGTTCTACGGCAACAATATCACCATCACCACGCCATGGCTAACTACGCATCACAACACAGCGTGGGTCACTTAAGTTGGTGGGGGAGGAGGCGGAGGGGCGCAGATCTCTCATAATCACCGCCATTGTCGCGTCTCTACCCCTTCCTCCCTCTCCTCCTCTCTCTCTCTCACCCTCCCTCCCTCCCACACACACATACTCTCTCTCTCTCTCTCTCACTTTGAGCCTCCTCAACCTCGCTATCAACCTCCTCCTCCTTTCACTCTTCTTGACCTCCCCACCCCTTCCTCTCCTTACCCACCCCCTTCTTCTACTCACCACCTCCCTAAAAGAACGTTTCTCTCCCCTCTTCTCTCTCCTCCTCTGCCAGTCATATCCTGTTCCTTATTCCCCCTAATCATCCATTCCCTCCCTCCCTACCCTCTCCTCCCCTCTCCTGCTATTAACCCCCTCCCTCCTGCTCTCCCTCCTACCTCCTGCTTTAACCTCCTTCTCCCTCATTTTCTTCCTCCTTGCTCATAACCCTCACCCCTCTCTTCCCCTCTCTAACCCCCTTCCTGTCTCGCTCTGCCCTCCTCCCATCTCTTCCTACCTCAACCCTCCCTTCCTATTCCCTCTCCCGTCTCATCCTCTTCCTCTCACCTCCTCCTCTTATCCCCACCTCCTTAAGGAGAGAGGGGTCTGTTCTAATATAGCCTGGAGCGAGCCATCACATCCCAGAGGGAATTGCTCCCTCACTGATCCGGGGCTTCCTCCCCAGATATTATTCATCTTATTCCTCCTAGAGCTCTTTCCCTTTGTCTCAGTCCCACTATGTGTGGTTGTTGTTGTGTGGTGGTTGTTGTTGTTGTGGTGGTTGTTGTTGTGGCGATTGTTGTTGTGTGGTTGTTGTTGGGTGGTTGCTATAGGTATTAGTTGGTTATGGTGGTTGTTGTTGTATGTGGTTGTTGTTGGGTTGTTGTTTGTGTGGTGGTTGCTGTTGGTTGCAGTGGGTTTTGTTGCTGTGGCGTGGTTGTTGTTGTGGCTTGCTGGTTTGTTGTTGTGGTGGTTGTTGTTGTGGTGGTTGTTGTTGTGGTGGTTGTTGTTGTTATAGCGTCTGGAGTCCTATATTATGTTGCTGCTGTAGTGCTTGTTGTGGCTGTTGTTGCGGTGGTTGTTGTTGTGTGGTTGTTGTTGTGCGGTGGTTGTTGTTGTATGGTTGTTGTTGTGGTGGTTGTTGTTGTATATTGCTATGCAGGTTGTTGTTGTGGTATTGTTGCTTGTGGCGGTGGCTGTTGTTGTTGGTTGTTGTGGCGGTGGTTGTTGTTGTGGTGGTTGTTGTGTTGTGGTGGTTGTTGTTATAGCGTCTGAGTCCTATATTATATTGCTGCTGTTGTTGTTGTTGTTGTGGTGGTGGTTGTTGTGGTTGTCGATATTCTCATTTTGTTGTTGTAGTTCTTACGAGTGGTAGTACGGCAACAAGTAGTGCTAGTAGTAGTGGTAGATTAACAGTGGTGGTAGTAGTATCAGTGGTTGTAATATCAACAGATAGTAGTAGTGGTTGAGGTGGATCAACAAATAGTGTAGTGATGGTGGTAATAAGATGAACAGATAGTGGTAGTAGTGGTAATGGGTCCTCAACATACAGATGGTGGTAGTGATGGTGGTAATAAGATGAACAGATAGTGGTGGTGGTAATGGGTCCTGGGCGATGGTGGTAATAAGATGAACAGATAGTGGTGGTAGTGGTGGTAGTAGCGGCATAATATTAACAGTTGTGTGGCGTGGCTTGGGAGTCCCTCAAGCAGATTACTGTAAATGATATTGTGAGTTGTAGAGCCACGCCCCAGCACCAGTGTTGTTATGGTGTTGTGGTGTGTTATGGTGTTCTGTTGTGTTATGGTGTTGTGTTGGTGTTGTGTTGTAGAGTCGCGCCCCAGCACCAGTGGTTGTGTGGTTGTGTTATGGTGTTGTGCTGTTATGGTGTTGTGTTGTGTTATGGTGGTGTTGTGTTATAAGGTAGTGTGTTATGTTGTGTTCTGGTGTTCTTGTTGTGTTATGGTTTGGTGTTGGGTTGTGTTGTAGTGTCGCGCCCCAGCACCAGTGGTTGTGTGGTTGTGTTAGTGTTGTGCTGTTATGGTGTGTGTTGTGTTGTGTTGTGTTGTGTTATAGTGTTATGTTGTTATAGTGATATGTTGTGTTATGGTGTTGTGTTATGGTGTTGTGTTGGGTTGTGTTGTAGAGTCGCGCCCCAGCACCAGTTGTTATTGTGCTGTGTTATGATTTGCTATGGTGCTATGTTGTGGTGTTCAGCTGTGTTATATAAGTGCGGTGATGTGGTGTCGTGAGGTGTTGTGGTACTGTGCTGTGATATGGTGCCAGAAAGGGCTGTGTTGTGGTGTTCGGCTGTTATGGTGCTGTGTTGTGGTGTTCGGGTGTTATGGTGCTGTGTTGTGGTGTTCGGCTGTTATGGTGCTGCGTTGTGGTGTTCGGCGGTTATGGTGCTGTTGTGGTGTTCGGTGTTATGGTGCTGTGTTGTGGTGTTCGGCGGTTATGGTGCTGTGTTGTGGTGTATTTGCACACCCACTTACACTCCTGGCTTCCCTTCTTCCCTCTCCTCTTCTCATTTTCTTCCCTCCACTCTTCATTTCCCTCCACCTCCTCACCTAAGTTCCCTCCCTCCTACCCTCCTTCCCCTCCCATCCCTTCCCTCTTCCCTCCACTCGGGTGAATCAGTTAAATTGGCGGAGGAGGAAGAATGAGGAGAGGGAGAGAGAGGAAGAATGAGGAGAGAGAGAGAGAGAGGAAGAATGAGGAGAGAGGAGGGAGGTAGGATGAGGAAATAGGAAAAATGAGAGAGAGAAAGAAGAAAGAGGGATGAGGGAAAATGTAGGAGAAAGATCGAGGAAAGAAAGAGAAAGAATAAATGAGAGAGAGAGAGAGAGAGAGAGAATATAATGAGGGACTTATATACTGTATCAATACCTGTTGGCACCTGTCATCTTGGTTCGTCTCGCGTTTGGCCAGTCGTCTCTCGAACGTCATTTGCGATAGTGCCACGTGACCACCATACCGGGGTAAGCTTGGCGGTTCCACACGTGTATAGTGATGGAGATGAGAAAGTCGATGGTGATGGTACAGTGATGATGAGGGTACAGTGAGGGTGAAGGGGGGGAGTGATGGTGAAGGGAGTAAGTGCGGCGGTACAGTGATGGTGAGGGTACAGGGAGGGTGAAGGGGGGGAGTGATGGTGAGGGGAGTAAGTGCGGCGGTACAGTGATAGTGAGGGCATACAGTGAATATGACGGTACAGTAAATGGGGAGGCTCAGGTGATGGTGAGATGATAACGGAACTCCAGCACACACACACACACACACACACACACACACACGATGATAGATATAAAGACGCACACAAATTATAGCGTTGGAAAATTTGGCGTCTATAATAATTATCCGGATGTGAAAAAAGAAAGTGATACTTGTGACGGTATACTTTGATCTACGGTGGCTGAGTGGATACAACGCTCGCTTCTCATCCTAAAGCTCATTGGTTCGAGGTCAGGGCGCCCCGAGTCCACCCAGCTGTGATTTTGAGCGCGAGTAATGAGTGAGTAATACTGTACCTAGGCAAGTTACCACCTCTCACTCCCTCTCTCTCTTCTACACGTAATTACTCACAGTGTCTCACAAGAGGGGGTTAATTGAAAGACCCGGTGCACTGTTCTCAGGTACTGTGAGGTGTGAGTAAGTAGCAGTAGTAGTAGAACGTCTCCCTACTCTTATTTTCCCGTTCCTGAAAGACTCAAAACAGATAAACCGTTCATCAGTTGCCGTTCAGCTTAACACAAACGGGATAGAATTATGTTAAATTGTTGCCGCTCAAGTTTCGACACACGGCCCCGAGGACTACCTGTACATCATACAGCACCGAGGACGACCTGTACATCATACAGCACCGAGGACGACCTGTACATCATACAGCACCCAGGACGACCTGTACATCATACAGCACCCAGGACGACCTGTACATCATACAGCACCGAGGACGACCTGTACATCATACAGCACCGAGGACTACCTGTACATCATACAGCACCGAGGACGACCTGTACATCATACAGCACCGAGGACTACCTGTACATCATACAGCACCCAGGACGACCTGTACATCATACAGCACAGGACGACCTGCCATCGAGGACGACCTGTACATCATACAGCACCCAGGACGACCTGTACATCATACAGCACCGAGGACGACCTGTACATCATACAGCACCCAGGACGACCTGTACATCATACAGCACCAAGGACGACCTGTACATCATACAGCACCGAAGACGACCTGTACATCATACAGCACCTAGAACGACCTGTACATCACACGGCACCGAGGACGACCTGCCCATCATACAGCACCAGGACGACCTGTACATCATACAACACCGAAGGACTACCTGTACATCATACAGCACCCAGAGGACGACCTGTACATCATACAGCACCCAGGACGACCTGTACATCATACAGCATGGGACGACCTGTACATCATACAGCACCAGGACTACCTGGCATCATACAGCACCAAGGACGACCTGCCCACTACACATCACACATCACAGACCCAGGACGACCTGTACATCATACAGCCGAGGACACCTGTACATCATACAGCACCGAGACGACCAGTACATCATACAGCACCGAGGACTACCTGTACATCATACAGCACTCCAGGACGACCTGTACATCATACAGCACCGAGGACGACCTGTACATCATACAGCACCGAGGACTACCTGTACATCATACAGCACCGAAGACGACCTGTACATCATACAGCACCTAGAACGACCTGCCTACCATCACACGGCACCGAGGACGACCTGCCCATCATCACACGGCACCGAGGACGACCTGCCCATCATCACACGGCACCGAGGACGACCTGCCCACCATCACACGGCACCGAGGACGACCTACACACCGTGTTTAACTAATACTTGACCGGGTTAAACATCGCTCGTTACATTAAACATGAGACCATCACAGCCGCGTCAACACCCCGGCTGGCGGCCTTATAAGAGCGGGCCGCCGGTTGTGGCATGTCCGCCCGGCACAGCTTCATTACTCCCAAGATTTATCCGACGTGTTGGTGCGGGTGACGGGGATGATGAGCTGTAAGATCTGGGCAGGGGCGAGGCTGGACAGAAGGGAAAGTGAGATGGGTCCAGGAAAAGGGACGCCGTTGGGTAGGAAGTATGGGTGGGCCTGACAGGAAGAGGGGCGTGTCTTGACAGGGGGGCGTGTCCTGACAGGGAGGCGTGTCCTGACAGGGGGCGGGGCCTAACAGGAGGAGGGCGGTGCCGGGATGAAGGTGGGGCCCGGTAGGAGGAGGGCGAAGCCAGACAACAAGAGGGCAGGAGGGCGGGTCCTGGCAGGTGGAGGGCACAGCAGGCCGGGGTATCTCAAAGCCCCGGCTGCCTGTCTTGTTGGCACCTTGTGGTGTACATCACAAGGTGACTCCACCTCCCTCCCATGACCCTCTCCCCCAAAAGTCAATGGGCAGGGCCTCTGTATGTCGCCTTAAGAGGTACAGATAACGCGTTAGCCTGACCACCACCCACCACCTTTATCCCCATCACCAAACTACAAAACATTTACTCCCACCACAATCCTAAATTTACCACCACAATCACCACCATCCCCAACCCCACCACCACCAGGTACCACACATTAACCACCACCATCGCTACAAGAGAGGACCACCTCGAGCGTGATAACTCATGAGTACACCGCCTCGACTCACTGAGTATTATGGCCTCGAGTATGATAACAGCGAGGACTGAGGACGATCAAGGAACACCCGTGTGTACAATAACTCAACTCTTTAAGCAGGGATACTGAGGTCACCATGTGTGTGTGTGTGTACCCTGTCCATTCCCACGCCCACTACCACATCCCTTTGCGTCAGCTCATCATTTGTCAAGTCACCGTCAGGAGCGCGATAAACGTCAGCCTCTGCCTGACTGATGGTACTTCCCTTAATTACTCACAGAGGTCTCACCTGGGTGTCTGTGGGCGGGTCCGTTACTCCTACCTGATGGGCGTGGGCGCCTTCTACCTCCTACTACCTGCCTGCTGATGTGTGTGTGTGTGTGTGTGTGTGTGTGTGTGTGTGTGTTTCAGGTTGTGGTGGAGACCTGTAGGGGACAACGTGGGTATCTGGAGGTGGGTAGAGGGTGGGATGTGGGAGGATAGGGTTGGTGAGTAGGTATATTGGGAGAGTGATAAGGAGATGGATTGGGTGGGTGAATGATGGATGGGTGAATGATGATGTGGATAAGAATGATGGATGTGGGTGGGTGAATGATGGATGTGGGGTGAATGATGGATGATGGGTGAATGATGGGTGGGTGAATGATGGATGTGGGTGAATGATGAATGGGTGGTGTTAGATATGGACGGGTGGGAAAGACTCCATATAAGGGGTATGAGGGAGGGTCGAGGGGGAACTAGGAAGGAGGAAGGAGGGTGGGGAGGAGGGGGGTAGAAGGAAGAGGGGAAGAAGGGGTCAAGAGACAAGATTAAGGAGGGAGGGAGGTGGTGGGTGTGATGGTGTTAGAGGCAACCTAAGAGTAGCATCAGTGTTACGGGTAATGGCCTGTGGTCTGGGAGGGGTTGGGGGAGAGTTAGGAGAGAGAGGGAGGAGAAGGAACACCTCCTCCTCTCACCTTACCACACACTTAGTAATTAACCTCGACGAACGACCACACTTAACGACTCGTGACAAATATACCCAACAACCTTGCGACAAACTTAAAAGACCTAACAGCCTGACAACCTTAACTAACGCGTGATAATTACATAAATAGTTTCAAGTCATGGCGTAGTAACCTCCTTCCCTAACTATATGGGTTCGAAACACATTATAGACTCACTTACTTTACCACTTCTCTCTCTCTACCTGAGCGACGAGACCCCACACAACCTATTTAAAGCACAGGTAGTAGATATTAATTACCAGGTATACAGGTGAGGGTACAGCTTCTGGTACAGCATGTGGTTGCTAGGTTAGGTTAGCGTTGAATTAGGTTATATTGCTACAGGAATGACAAAGCCGCACACCAACCACCATATACCATCACCCAAACAAGTTCACCAACCAAACTCATCCCAAACCAAACTGGTAACGCTGCATCTAACCAACTAATCAACCAACCAAACCAAACTCACCCCAAACACAACATCAACACTGACTTAACAACCAACCAAACCCACCTCAAACACAACTATCAACACTGTACCTTAACCAAACAACCAAACTCACCCCCAAAACACCAGTTTACGACACCGCCGCACCACCACACCCCGGCAAACCGCGAAACATAAGGATAAACAGAGAGAGAGAGAAAAAAAAAAAAACCCGCAAGAGAACGACCACTTTATCAGGCGAGACGATGAGGGGGGGGGTTATATTGACTTTTGACCTGCATTAAGAAGTGTGGTTTCCGATCCTAACCCACACTTCCACCCCACCACTCACTCCACCGTAAACCTCTCAAGATTGACCCATGTAGTAAACCACCCCGTAAACTATACAACTTCCGACCCTAACCTCTTCCACTACCCCGTAAATCACCACTTAAACCTCACCTCCACCACCAACCCCATAAACCACCACTTAAACCCTCAAGACTGACCCCCGTAAACCTCCTCCAGAGATTTCAGCTTCTATTAGTCGTCGCCTGTCAGGAATTTTGAGTGGATGGGTCCTGCTGGCTCTTCCTCTCGTTCCTCTTCTTCTTGGCTGGCAGCTCAGGGGCTGGGGGTGGGGAGGGGGGTGGGGAGGTGGGGGAGACAGGAGTGGGGGAGATATGGGGAGGGGGAGGAGGTGGGAGGACGGGGTGGAGAAAAGGTGGTGGTATATGGTGACAGAAGTAGTGGTGGTAATAATTGTGGTAGAAGTTTATGAGGGAGGTGGTGGTGGTGAGAAATGTAGACGTATGCATCTTCCTCTTGTGTTAAGAGTTATCGATGTATAATTCAACTACCAAGCGTAACTGTATAATGTATTATTATATTTATCAATAAGTACTGTATTATGAACGATGTCTTTCATTCTTTCCTCCTTACATCACCACCACCACCACCAACTCCACCACCACCACCATCACCACCATCACACCACCACACCATCACCACCACCACCCCAACCATCACCACCCACCACCACCATCACCACCACTCACCACCACCACCGCCATCACCACCACCACCCACCACCCCACCACCACCACCACCACCACCCACCACCACCACCATCACCACCACCAACCCAACCATCACCACCATCACCACCATCACCACCACCACTCACCTCCACCATCACCACCACCACCATCACCACCACCATCACCACCATCATCACCACCATCACTACCACCCACCACCATCACCACCATCACCACCACCATCACCACCATCACCACCACTCATCACCACTGTCACCATCACCACCACCACTAACACTTCACTATCATTACCACTCAACAGGTAGACAATGTAATTAACACAAAGACAACGATCATTACGTGACATTACTCATATAAACACATAACCCATTTAAAGCTTAATTAACAAAGCTTGTTTCAGTATTGTCATCTTAAACACACCTCACCTCAGCTTGACTTCTTACACACTGAGGCAGTTCTTACACCAGCTGAGAGAGAGAGAGAGGAGGACGGGGTAAATTATTGAGGTGGAAGAGGGAGAGCGAGGTGAACACGAATGACGAGGAGGAGGGAGAAGAAGGGGAGAGGAAGAAGAGGATTCGTACGTGTCTTATGAGGTGAAGATTATTGCTGAGGTCTTGTGTGTGTGTGTGTGTGTGTGTGTGTGTATGTGTGTGTGTGTGTGTGTGTGTGTGTGTGTGTGTGTGTGTGTGTGTGTGTGTGTGTGTGTGTGTGTGTGTGTGTGTGTATGTGTGTGTGTGTGTGTAAAAGAATACACCATGAACACAAGGTTTACGACGCACCACACCATAATACCGCTATTATACCACAACACCACGTGAGCATGACAGCTGCCTCCCCACACACACACACCTCCGTAAACCTATATCATAAACGTGCTTTACAGCCTCCTCAATTGAACAAGAGGCTCATCTAATATATATAGCCTACCTTGATCCCCTGCCTGATGGAGACGCCCTAGCTCCGACCCCTCCTTCATCCCTCCCCCGAGACCCCCACGCCTCACCCTAGACCTTCACCCTCCTCTAGACCCTCACATCTCCACCCCACACCCCCACACCCCCCACCTCACCCCCAGACCACCTCCACCACATGATCAGGAAGCTCAAAGGCCCCCACCATAACACCTAGTCCATTAACTCCCCATTAACTCTTTTATGTCTACTGGTAACTAATAAACGGTCTATGGTTAACGAGTGTTTATATATAGATAAGTCTTGAAGGAGGCGTTAACCACACCTGTCACAACTGTTAACGTCTCTTCCCTACCCCCTCCCTTTTAAACTCCTCCTCTCCCTTTAACTCCCTCTCCTCAACTCCTCCTTCCCAACCTCTCCTTTTAACTCCTCTCCCTTAACTCCTCCCTAACCTCCCTTCCCTTAATCCTCCCTCTCCCTCCCCCAAACCTTTTCCCTAACCTCCCCCCACCCCCTTAACCTCCCTTTAACCGTGTATGTCAACCATGAAGGAGAAAGATCTATAGTTAACGCTGGTTTAGGTTAGGTTAGGTTAGGTTAGATTAACTGAGGTAGTTTAACAGGTGTAAGGGGGGTGGTGGTGGGTAGTGTTGGGGGGTGGTGGTAGTAGTAGTAGTTTGGGGGTGGGTAGTAGTAGTAGTTTGGGGGGGTGGTAGTAGTAGTTTGGGGGTGGTAATTGAGGTAGTAGTAAGTGATTGTGAGGAGTATAGTATCAGTGGGTCGTGGAAGAGTAATAGTAGTAGTAGTGTAGTAGTTGTTGTGTGATTATGAGAAGTGTCAGAGGTCGTAGAATAATAACAAGTAGCCGTAGTAGTCATACCAGCACTCACAATAGTAGTAGTAGTAGCAGCAGTAATAGCAGTAGTAACAGTTAGTGAGTGTGAGTGTGTCAGAGGGCAGAGTCGTGCACAAGATCAACTTTATTAGCCTGAGGGATTAATTTAATGGCGACTCCCGAAGTAGCCAACTTTCAGAGCCCCCCTCTTTACCCTGAGATAATTACTAAAGTTTATCCTAGAAATTACACACACGGGTTTAGAGGGCAGACTTTACTTCTTTTTTTTTTTCGTCGTTTTGTGTTTCTTATTCTTCCTTCCGACGGCGGTGGTGGTGGTGGGTAATTGACACAACACCTGGAGTATGGAGTGAGTGAGTGAGTGAGAATTAACACATACACACACACACACACAACCCCTTGACACACACACACACACCAACAAACATGTCACCATCAACCATACCAAGACCATGGTTATGCACATCAACCTCTCCTCCGACATTGTCCCACCTCCTTCCATTACCCTAGGTCCGAACACACTCCAGGTTGTAGATTCCACGAAGCTCCTCGGCGTCACCATAGACAACAAACTAAATTGGAAACCACACGTCAGTGAAGTTGTCAAATCCTCCAGTTTCCGTCTCCACCTCCTCCGCCGACTCAAGTCCCTCGGAGTTCCTGCACACGAGCTCCTCAGTGTATACACAACATTCATACTTCCCAAGCTCACCTATGCCTCCCCCACCTGGTCTTCCTCCCTAAATGCCACACAACGTAAACACCTAGAAAAAGTGCAAAAGAGGGCATGCAAGATTATTCTCTCCCCTTCCTACTCCACATATCAAGAAGCGCTCAACACACTGACCCTTTCGACTCTCACTGACCATCACCACGGCCTCATCTGCAAATTTGGTAAGAAGCTTCTACACCATCCCCGACACCGGCCCCTACTACCACCTGAGATCCCCTGTCCGAGAATTGCTGTTCGACACCACAACCGCATCCAGCCCATACGTGCACGAACTGATCGCTATAAGAACAGCCCAGTCCCAACCATTGTAAAAATTATCAATAACATGTAATAAATCAGTGTATTCACTCCCGGTAAACACTGCTCCTTACACTGTCACTATGTTGAAATGAACTGTAGTTTGAGCTGATCCCCATCTAAGTTATTATATGTCTTATTTGTGTCACTTATGTTACTTGTATATTATTTGTAATTCGTAACCCATTCCCCAAATATGTAACTGTATATTTTCAGCCTTCTGGCTGCCAAGCTCTTTCAATAAACCGTTAATTATTATTATTATTATTACACACACAAAACCCCTTCCCGTCACAAACAACTCCCCCCCCAAACACAAGCAACCCCTCCCCTTCCCTCCACACAACCACCTCCCCCCTCCCTCACCCCCTAGGATTTTTTTCTTAGGATAACAAACAAAAGTAAAAACAAAACCCTGGGTCTTTTATGTCACATGTTCTCTGTACCACCAAGACTCTACATACAGTAAGACAAGACCCCATAAGACTCTACATACAGTAAGACAAGACCCCATAAGACTCTACATACAGTAAGACAAGACCCCATAAGACTCTACATACAGTAAGACAAGACATAAGACTCTGCATACAGTAAAGACAAGACCCCAAAAGACTCTACATGCAGTAGACAAGACCCATAGACTCCATACAGCAAGACAAAGGCCCCCATAAGACTCTCTACATACAGTAAGACCAAGACCCTATGGGCTCACATGCAGTGGACAGACCTGAACTCTAAATACTGGTAGACAGACCCCATGGGCTCTACATGGGAGGTAAGACAAGACCCCCATAGACTCTCTGCATACAGACAGAGACACATAGGGTCCATACGGTGAAAGACAAGACCCATAAAACTCTACATACAACAGAGACCGAATCTAAGGCCACTACAGTAAGACAAGACTTGGACTCTACATACAGTGAGACAAGACCCTGGACTCTACATACCCATGGGAATAAAGACCCCATAAGACTACTACATACCAAGCAAGACAGACCCATAAGACTCTGCAACACAACCAAGAATAGACCCTGCAGACTCTACATACAGTGAACAAGACCCCATAGAGCTCTACCTTCAAGGCCAAGACCCCAAGACTCCTGTACAAGCAAGATAGGACCCCCATAGACTCTTCATACAGTAAACCAAAGCCCATAGACTCTAATACAGTGGGCAAGAACCCCATAGCTCTACCACAGCGAAGACAGACCCTGGACTCTGCAGACCAATTTGTTGGGGCTCCATACAGACCCGCAAGACTCTACCTGCAGTGAGCTCAGACCCCTGAGACTCTACATGGTGAGCCAGAACCCATAAGACTCTTCGCCACAGTGACCAAAGACCCCATGAACTCTACACAATAAAGACCAAAGACCCATAAGACTCTACCTTTTGATAAGACCATTCCTGAGGCTCACGATAGACAAGGACACATAAGACTCTGCCATACAGACAAGACCCATAAGACTCTGTACGACAGTAAGACAAGACCCATAAGACTCTACAACTAGGGCCAGTACCCATAGACTCTACATACAGTAAGACAAGACCCCATAGACTCTACATGCAGCAAGACAAAGACCCCATAAGACTCTACACCTGATGAGCCAGACATAAAACTCTACATACAGTGAATAAGACCCTGTCAGACTCTACCTTACCGTGAACCAGACCCCGCAAACTCTACCACAGGGCAGACCCCATAGACTCTACATACAGTGAAACCAGGGCCCTAAGACTACATACAGTGTCCAAATTGCAAGACTCTGCATGCAGGCAGGTCTGAGCCCCCTTAAGACTCTACATACAGTACAGACAGACCCCCACCAGACTTCTCCCATTACTAGTAAGACAGTGCCATTCTGCAGTAGACAAGACTGCAGGGCTCTACATGCAGGAGCAAAGGCCCATAGACTCTACATACAGTAAGACAAGACCCCATAGGCCTCTACACTGCAGTAAGACTAAAGACCCCACTAAGACTCTCTACATAGGTAAGACAAGACCCATAAGACTCTGCAGTAAAGATAAGACCCCCATAAGACTCTACATACAGTAGACAAGACGCAAGACTCTACATGGTAAAGGCAAGACCCCATAGACTCTACATACAGACAAGACCCCTTAGACTCTGCATGCAGCAAGACAAGACCCCACTAAGACTACATACAGTGAGCAAGACCCATAAGACTCTACACTTCTGATGAACAAGACCCCCCATAAGACTCTACGTACCAGTGAACTAGGGCCCCCTGGGCTACCACATACAGTAAGACAAGGCCCCCACTTAGACTCTCACATACAACAAAGACAAAGACCCCATAAGACTCTACATACCAATGAATAAGACCCTAGAAGCTCTACATACTGGTAAAATATAAGACACACCAAGACTCTACTACACTACAACAGACAAGACCCATAAGACTCTACATACCGATAAGAATGATTGTAAGACTCTACATACAAGTGAATAAGATACACTGAGAATCTACATGATGGGCAAGACTTCCCCATGAGACTCTACATACAATAAAGACAAAGACCCTTGAAACTCCTCCATGCAACAGACCAAGACCCCATGGGCTCTACTACATACAGTAAGACAGACCCACTCAGACTCTACCCCAATCAAAATAAAGACCTGAATCCACATACAGTGGGCAAAATTTGTAGACTCTACCTTTGCATGAAGACAAGACTCCCCATAAGACTCCATACAGTAGACAAGACCCCGCAGACTCTACATGCAATGCAGGCAAGACCCTAGACTCTACATACAGTGAGCTGGGGCCCCATAAGACTCATGCAATGAATGAGGCCATGCAGACTCTACATAACAGACAATCACTCGGCTTCCACTGGCAAGATAAAGACCCTAAGACTCTACCTTACAGTAGGAAGCTGAACCCCATAAGACTCTACATACCAGTCAGACAAGTCCCATGAATGCAGTCAAGACAAGACCCCATAAGACTCTACATACGTGAATAGACCCATAAGACTCTTGCAGTGAGACAGACCCCCATAAGACTCTACACTGATGAGAATAAGACCCCATAAGACTCTGCAACAAGGACAAGACCCCATAAGACTCTACATACTGATAAGCAGACCCCATAGACTCTACATGCAGTAAGACAAGACCCCATAGACCACATGCAGTGAACCAACAAGACCCCCATAAGACTCTACATGCAATGCAGGTAGCCTGCCAGACTCTACATACAACAGACCAAGACCCCATAAGACTCCATGCAGTGAGCCAACACCCATAGACTCTACATACAGTAAGACAAAGACCCCCGCAAGACTCTACATACAGTGAGACAGACCCCATAAGGGCTCCCTTTGGTGACAAGACCTGGACTCGCCTGATGGAGCAAGACTATAAGACTCTACATACAGTAAGACCAGTTTCAGACTCCTACACTGCATTCAGATCCAAGACCCATAGACTCTACATGATGAGACCAAGGGTTCCATCTGGGGCCCTACATGAGACGGGACTGCGAGACTCTACATACGTGCGATAAGACCCATAAGACTCTGCAGCCTGGCAGACAGACCCATAGGCTCTACATACAGTAAGACAGTTATAAGACTCTACACGGCAAACAGAACTATAAGACTCTACACACAGTGGACAGGCCACCAGACTCCCGCACAGTGGGCCGGGCCACCGGGCTCTACCTGGTGGAAAACGCAGACTCTCTGCACGTGAATAGTTATAAAACCCTCTCATACCCAGCAAAACAGAACCCACTGTGACTACATACCTGACACCATAAATTTCTGCATGGTTTCTTGACTCTACACTGCAATGGGCAGACTATAGACTCTACAAACAAGAATGAGCATGAACTCTTGCAACAAGACAAAGACCCCATAAGACTACATGATGGGAACAGACTAGGCTGCACCATTGAACCCAAGGGCAGGCTCTAAACACAGTAGACAAGATTTTCTTGGGTTTCTGCCTACAGTGAGACAGACTGCCAGACTCTGCAACAAGACAGACCCATAGTCCATGGTGAGACAGAACTATGAGCTCTACATGGTAGACCAAAGTTACCAGACTACCATACCTGATGAGACAGGGCCCATAAGATCTCTACATACAGGCGAGATGAGGGCTTGAGACTCTACGCACAGTGAGACCGGGCCGCAGGCTCCTACCCTGCAAGTAAGAACCAGGGGCTTCAGGCTCCTTGCAGCAGACAGAGCCACGCCTGGGCTCTCTACATGCAATGAACCAAGACCCCTTGGGCTCTACCGCAAAGGTAAAGACAAGGCCTGTAAGACTCCACTTTGACAGACTCCAGGCTCCCCCACCAGACTCTACCTTTCATTGAGACAAGACACAGACTCTACATGCAACAAGACAAGACCCCATAAGACTCCACATACAGTAGACAAGAGACCTAGACTCTACATACAGTAGACAAAGACCCATGAGGCTCTTACATGCAGTAGGAAAAGATTCCCCTAAGACTCTCTACATACTGTTGAGACAAGACCCCATGGACTTACGCTACAGCAGAGACAAGACCCTGTGACTCTACATGACAAGACAAGACCCACCTAGACTCTGCGACAACACCAGACCATGGACTTCTATACAGTAAAACAAGATACCAGACTCTACATACAGTAGACAAAGACCACATAAGACTCTACATACCCAGCAAGAATAGAGAGCAAGACTGCAGTGGTGAACTTCCTGGAGCTCACAGCAAGACAGAAACACATGAGACTCATACCCCAAAGACAGGAGCCTGAACTCTGCCTTTGATAGACAAAACCCATGGACTCTGCCTTTAGTGGAAAAATTTGCAGACTCTACATGGTAGGGTCAGACTGTAGACTCACACAACAGATAGAATTGCCTGTTTTCTACATGATTGAGACTGTAGAACTCTGATAGAAGACAGTACCCTCAGACTCTGTACCGATAGGACAAGTGCAGGACTCTGCAAATAAGACCTATATTTTCTGCTGCAGTGAACAAGGCCAGACTCTGCCTTTGTGGACAGAGACCCCCATAAGACTCTACATACAGTGAATAAGCCCCATGGACTCTCATAGTGAATAAGACCCATAGACTTCTCTACATACTGATGAACAGACCATGAACTCCTTGATGAATCTCCTGACAGACCAGACCATAAGATTGCGATGAATAAGACCCACATAAGAACTCTGTTGAGGCCACAGGGCTACTGATGAACAAGACATGGGCTCACCACAGTAAGACAAAGACCCTTGAGAATACCATTGGGCAGTCATAAGACTCTTCCACTTCTGGTAAGGCCAGGCCACAAAGACTCTACATACAGTGAACCAGACCCACCAAAGGCTCACTGCATGCGTGAAGACTAAGACCCCCACTTGAACTACCGTGAGCAATTTGTGAACTCTGCATACCAGTGAATAAGACCCACCAAGACTCTACCATGATGAACAAGACCCCATAGACTCTCATGCAACCAAAGACAAGACCCTATAGACTCTACATACAGTGAATAAGACCCATAAGACTACATATGAATAAGACCCCGCAAGACTCCTGCAGTGAGACAATTTACCAAGACTCTCACACAAATGAATAAGCCCCAGCAGATATGAGACAGGTTTATAAGACCTACATACAGTAAAGACAAAGGTTGCATGAACTCCTACTGTGGGCCAGATTACAGGCTCACTTACAGTAGAATATAAGACTACCAGACTCTCACCTTGTGAGATAATTTAAATCTCGCCTGATGAACAGAGCATAAGACTTGCTGAACCATTGTGAGCTCACCCAGGCAGAGACACAGACTCTACACTTTGGTAGACCCACAGAGACTCTGCATACAGCAAGGCTTGAACTATAAGACTTACTTTGATAGACAGACTTGCGGATTCTACATGCAGTAAAGACAAGACTATAAGACTCTACATACCAGTAAAGATAAGACCCATAAGACTCTCATACAGTAGGAGCAAAATACAAGGCTGTAGAAAACAAGACCGAGACATGGACTCTACACATGCAACCAAGACAAGACTTCCAAGACTCTACGCAGTAAGACAAGACCCATAAGACTCTCATACAGTGGGCAAGACCCACTGGACTCATACAGTGAGTGGGCTTTAGGGCTCTTTGGTAAGACAGGCTTGCAAACTACACGCGCAGCAAGACAAGATACATGGACTCATACCAGTGAACCAAGACCCATGGAGCTCTGTGGCAGACAGTTGTGGACTCTCGCCTAGGCCAGACCCATGGGCTCATGGACCCATGGGCTTTCTACAGTGGAAAGACATAGACTCCATACTGATTGAATGAGCCCCTCTGGACTCTGTACAGCAGAATGAACCAGACTCACATGCAACAAGACTCAGGCCCAGACTCTACATAAGGACTCCATGCAAGTGAGACAAGAGACCCATGGACTCTCTGCACAATTGCGACCAAGGCCCCATAGAACTTCCCATGCAGTGAATAGAGACCCTGGGACTCTTCCTTTTGGCAACAGAATAACAAGACTGCCAAGGGCTCCTACATACAGTAGGGTTTAATTTGCCAAGACTCTGCATACAGTAAAAGGGCAATTACCAAGACTCTGCCGATGAACAGACCCTTAAGACTCTACATACTTGAATAATTGTGATTCTACTGATGGTTGAATACATAAAACTCTACACATGACAGGGACAGAACATAATTTCTTACATGACAAGACAAGACCTGGACTCTACCTGTGAGACAGACCCCCATAAGACTCTTCTCCTTTGACAGACCAGACTTGCCAGACTCATGGAATAGGACAGACTTCTGAATAGACTACTTGGACTGCAGTAAGATAAGACCCATAAGACTTCTTTGTGATGGACAAGAGATGGAACAAATGCATTGGACAGACACATGGACTCCATGCAGTGAGATGAGACCCCCATGGACTCCGCTGCAGTGAATAATAGGGCCCCATGGACTCTACTTCTGTGGAATAGAAGACCCACAAGACTCTGCATACCCTTGTAGACAAGACCCATAAGACTTCTACATACAGTAAGGTCTCCAGACCCCATAAGACTCTACACCATGATAGACAGAACCCCATAAGACTCTACATACAATGCAGACAAGAGATATAGACTCTACACTTTGATGAATAAGACCCCATAAGACTCTGTACTGTGGGCAAGGGACATAAGACTCTACATACAGTAAGACAGACCCCATAAAAACTCTGCATAGGCAGACCAGACACACCAAGACTCTACATACAACAAGACAAGACTTTATGGACTCACATACAGTGAGGACAGACCCCATAGACCTCTACCACAGTAAGACAGAACCCCTTAGACTCTACATGCAGTAAGACAAGACCCCACAGACTCTACCTTTGATGAATAAGACCCCATAAAAACTCACTTCACAACCTGAAGACAAGACCCCACCGGGGCTACACCTGAAGTGGTCAAGAACCCATAAGGGCTCTGTACAGTGAACCGAGCCCATAGACTCTACACCCACTTGAATAATCAGGCCACCAAGACTGCAGAACCCACATAGACTCTACACTGCAGTAAGACAAGACCCATAAGACTCTGCAAATAGGAACCAGAACCCATAAGACTCTCCTTCTGTGGTACAGACAAGACCCGCAGACTCCCCTTTGGTAGACAGAACCTGGACTCACACACAGCAAAGACAAAGACCCCATAAAAACTCTACATACAGCAAAGACAAATTGCCAAGGCTCTACATACAGTGGACACAGACCCCATAAGACTCTACACTTTGATAAGGCAAGTTTATAAAGACTCTCCCTTCTGATGGGCAGGAGCCCTGGACTCTCTACAGTGGACAGACCCTTTCATTCTGCATATGATGGAATAAGACCCAGACTCTACATATGCAGTAAGACAAGACCCCACTGAGACTCTACATACAAAAAGATAAGACCCCATAGACTCTATACAGTGAATAAGACCCATAAGACTCTCCCCTGCACATGGGGCAAAGCCCATAAATTCCCATGGGCAGGCAGACTATGGAGCTTTCTACATACAGTAAGACAAGACCCATAAGACTCTACATGCTGACAAGATGAACCCCTCAAAGACTCTACATACCATTTGGGCAACACACCAGACTCTACATGTGACAAGACTTTACAGGCTCTCTACATACAGTGAATAGGGCCCCATAAGACTCTGCACAGTAAGACAAGACCCACAGAATGCCACTTTGATGAACAAAGACCCATAAGACTCTACTACATACAGTGAAAATAAGACCCCATAAGACTCTGCATACAGTAAACAGAATTTGCATAAGACTCCATGCAATGGGCCAGAGCCCATAAGCTCTACATACCAGTAAGACAAGACCCCTCAAGACTCTACGCTGCAGTAAAACCAGAGACTATAAGACTCTACATACAGCAAGACAAGACCCCAGCAAGACTCTGCAACACAGTGAACCAAGACCCCACTAAGACTCTACATACAGCAGGCAAGACCCCCACTTGGGCTACTACGCTGATACAAAGACAAGACCTGGAGCTTTCTACATACAGTAGACACAAGACCCCATGGCTCTTCCTTTGTTGAGAAAAAAAGACCCCATAAGACTCTACATACAGTAGACAAGACACATAAGACTCTTGCATACAGCAAGAACCAAGACCCCCCTTGACTCTACATGCAGTAGACAAAGACCCTATAGACTCTACAACACAGTGAATAAGACCCTATAAGACTCTACATACAGTAAGACAAGACTATAGACTCTACATACAGTAAAGATAAGACCCATAAGACTCTGCCTGCAACGCGAATAAGACACAAGACTACATACAAAATGAACTTAGACCCTCCAGAACTCTCTACATACAGTGAATAAGACTGCAGACTCTACATACCAATCAGACAAGATTCCCTGAGACTCTATGTGCAGTAAAATAAGACCCCGCAGACTCTACTAGCAACAAGACAAGGGCCACAGACTCTACGCACAGTAAGACAAGACCCCTTAAGACTCTACATGCAGTGAGACAACAGAATATAAGACTCTACATACAGTAGACAAAGACCCCCATAGTACCTTTGGTAGACAAGACCCTGAACTCTGTACAGTGAAGACAAAATTTTGCAGACTCTTACATACAGTGAATAAAGACCCCGCAGACTCTACTTACAGTAGACAAAGACCCACTGAAGTTTCCATATGACGGAGCAAAGACTTTACATAAGACTCCCTTGACAGACTTAGGAGCCCATAAGACTCTCTGCAGTAAAACTAGGGGCCCAGACTCTACACACAGCAGACAAGACACCCATAAGACTCTACATACAATGAACAAGACATATGAACTCATGCAGTAGACAAAGACCCATAGACTCTACGGTAGGAGACCCATAGGGAGCTCTACATACAGTAAGACAAAGACCCCATAAGACTCTACATACAGCAAGATAAGACCCGCTGTGACTCTCCTTCTCAGTAAGACAAGACCCCTGAAACTCTACATACAGTGAGCCAGAAGACCCACCAGGCTACTGCAGTAAGCCAAGACCACCATAAGACTCATGCAGTGAGGGCAGATTTGTAGACTACCACATACCCAGCAAGACAAGACCCCCTTAGACTCCACCACACAATGCGACAAGACACAGACTTCTACACTTTGGTAGGAAAGGACTAAGACTCTCTGCATGCAGTGAATAGACCCATAAGACTCTACATGCAACAGGGAACAGACCCACTGCAGGCTCTGCACTGATGAAAGACTAAAGACCCATAAGGCTCTACATACAGTAAGACAAGACCCCATAAGACTCTACAGTGAATAAGACCCGCAAGACTCTGCAGCCTGATAAGACAGACTTCATAGGGCTCACATGACAAGACCAGAGACCCTGAGACTCTATATGCAGTGAATATAGACCCTGGACTCTACCATATGGCAAGACTTGAGACTCTACATGCAGTGGGCAAGACCTGGAAGGGCTCTACCTTGCAGCAAGACAAGGCCCATAAGACTCTACACTACAGTGAGACAAGACCCACTAAGGGCTTTCTACGCCTACAGTGAGGGGCAGGAGCCTAAGACTCTACATACAGCAAAATAGAACCCCCACCAGACTCCCATACACAGTAGACAAAGACCCATGGGTTACATACAGTGAACCAAAGACCCTGGAGCTATACACTTTTTAGTGGAAACAAAGACCCCACTGAGACTCTACATACAGTGAATAAGACCCCTGAGACTCTATACAGTAAAATAAGACCCACTGGGCTCTCACATACAGCAAGACAAGACCTTGTAAGACTCTACATGCAATGAGACAGACCCCACTGAATACCATACGGTAAGACAAAGACATAAGACTCTACATACCCAGTGAACAGGAGCCCATAAGACTCTACATACAGCAAGACAAGACCCCATAAGACTCTTGTACAGTGGGCAGGGCCCATAAGACTCTACATACAGTGAATAAGACCCATAGACTCTCCGCCTGGTAGGAAGGGCCCATAAGACTCTGTACAGTTAAGACAAGCCCATAAGACTCTACATACAACAAGACAAGACCCCCTTATGACTCCATACAGTGAACAAGACCCAGACTCTCTACACACAATCAAAGACCAGACCCCATAAGACTCTACGCTGATAGACAAGACCCCTTAAGACTCTGCTACCAGTGAGACAGAGACATAGACTCTACAGCAAGACAAGACCCCTGCAAGACTCTCCACACTTTGACCAAGAATAATTTATAAGACTCCGCTGCAACAGGAAAAAAGACCCCATAAGACTCTACATACAGTGAATAAGTTCACTAAGACTCTACATACAGCGAATAAGGGCCCTTATGACTCTACATACAGACAGACATAAGACCACCACTTCAGTGAATAGAATTTCCCCATAGGACTCACTTCAGTAGACAGACTATAAGACTTTCTACATACAACATAGGGCAAGACCCCCATGGAGCCCCACGCTGCAATGTGAGACAAGACTATAGACTCTGTGAGAAGAGTAAGACAAGACCCTTAAGACTCTGCTACAATGAATAGGAGCCCAGACTCTGTCTATACGGTAAAGACAAGACCCCTGCAGACTCACCATGCAGCAAGACAAGACCCCATAAGACTCTGCATACAGTAAAGACAGACCCATAAGACTCTACGCCTACAGCAAGAATGAACCCACAGACTCTGCACTGATGAGACAAGATCCCCATAAGACTCTACATACACTAAGACAGACCCCACAAGACTCCACTGCAGACCAAGACCCCATAGACTCTACATACAGTAGACAAAGGCCCATGAATTCTGTACAGTAAAACCAGACCCCATAAGGAATACAAAGCCATCGAATAAGACCCATAAGACTCTACGCCTGGTAAAGACCTCAGACCCCCATGGACTCTGCATGCAGTGAACTTTAAGACCCATAAGACTCTACATACAGGTAGACAGAGACATATAGGGCTACCATACCTTAAGACAAAATTACTAGACTCTACATATACCAATGGAAATAAGACCCCATAGACTCTAAATACAGTAAAGACCAAGACCCCCATAAATTCTACATGCAGCAGACAAGACCCTCAGACTCCTGCATACAGCAAGACAAGACCCCCTTAGACTCTACATGCAATCAAACCAAGACCTGCAGAGACTCTACACGGTAAAAGACAAAGACACCACCAAGACTCTACATACAGTGAGACAGACCATAAGACTCTACACAGTGAATAAGACCCATAAGACTCCTACACCACCAGCAGACAGGGCCCTCAAGACTCTACCCCACTTTGTGGTAGGGGCAGACCCCATAAGGCTCACACATACAGTAAAAAGACAAAGACCCATAAGAGCTCTACACAATACAGAACCCATAGGGCTACATACACAAAGACAAGATTTTGAATACCTTACTGATGAGACAGACCCCATAAAAAACTCTACATACAACAAAATAATAAGACCCATAAGACTCTCTACATTTGATAGACAGAACCTGGACTCTACATACAGTGAACAAGACCCCATAGACTCTACATACAGTGAACAAGACCCACAGACTCTACACAAACAAGACCAAATTTAAGACTCTTACATACAGCAAGAAGGCCCACATAAGACTCTACGCCTGGTAGACAAGACCCCACCAAAGTTCTCTGCATGCAGTAGACAAGACTATAAGACTCTGCATGTGTTAAGACAGAGATACAGACTCTACCTTACAGTAGACAAGACCCCACAAGGCTCTATATGCAATGCACAAGATGAAGACCCCATAGACTCTACACAAATAAGACAAGACCCCATAGACTCTGCATGCAGTGAGCAGACCTAGACTCTACATGCAGACTAGAGACTGTAGACTCTCACCTTCTGTTGAGACATGGACTCTGCATGCAGTGAATAAGACTATGAAGACTCTGTACAGCAAGACGTTCCCATGGACTCTGCATGCGATGAATGAACCCATAAGACTCTCCTTTTGACAGGAGCAGACCTGGACTCTGTAGGTAAGACAAGACCCCGCAGACTCTCTACCTACGATAGACAAAGACCCATAAGACTCTGCCTGTGATGGTCCCATAAACTCTCTACATACTGACAGGAGCAAGACCCTTGGGCTGTATGACAGATAGAGACCCATATTGTTTCCTTGCAGACAAGACCCATAAAACCACATGCAGTAGATAAGATTTATAAGACTCTACATACAGATAGAACTAGAACATAAATTCTAACATGCAGTGAAGACAAGACCATAAGACACACATGCCAGCGAATAGACCCCTTAAGACTCTACACTTTTAGACTGATCCCCATGAACTCTACATACCAGTGAGGAAAAAAGACCCTAAAGAACCACACAGACAAGACCCATAGACTCTACATACAGCCAAAGTTATGTGACTCTACATACAGTAAGATGAACCCCATAAGACTCCTTTGTTGATAATTTATGAGACTCTACATACCAGTGAACAAGACCCCCATAGACTCTACATACAACAAGACAGACCTATAAGACTACATGGTAGACCAAAGACCCCCAAGGCCCCCATACAGTGAATAAGACCCATAAGACTCTACATTCACAGTGAATAAGTTACAGACTCTCTCTCTACGGTAAGACCAGACCCCATAGACTCTACACCTGACGAGATAAAGTTTATAAGACTGTAGCCACATTAAGACAAGTTATAAGACTTTCTACATGCAATAGGACAGGCAATACCCTTGCAGTGAATAAGACCCCATAAGTTCTACCTTGGTAGCCAAAGGCTAAGACTACCTGCAGCAAGAATAAGACCCATAGACTCTACACACACAGTGGGCAAGACCCCATAGATTCTACATACAGTAGTAAGACCCCATAAGACTCTGCATGCAACCAAGACCAAGACCCATAGAAGACTCTCTACATACAGTAGACAAGACCCCATAGATTTCCACATACAGTGAAAGGCAGACATAAGACTCTCTACAGTAAGACAAAGACCTTATAAGACTCTACCATGCAACAAGACAAGACTATAAGACTCTACATACAGTGAATAAAGACCCATAAGACTCTAGCTCACAGTGAATAAGACCCCATAGGAGACTCGCTACATGAACTTCAGACTATAGACTCTACCGCATAGAATAGACTGCAAGACTCTACATACAGTGAACCAAGACCCCACAAGACTCTGCAGTGGTGTGACTCCCACTAGACTCTACATACAATGAATAAGACCACTGAACTCTACCTGCAGTAGATGGGGCCCCCACTAAAATACTGCATGCAGCAAGACAAGACCCCATAATTTCTACATGCAGTAGACAAGACCCCAGGGCTCACATACAGTAAGACAAGACCCCCATAAGACTCATACAGAGTAAAATGAACCCACTAGACTCTACACTGACAAGACCAAGACCCAGACTCTACATACAGTAGACAAGACCCCATAAAACTCTACATGCAACAGAGACAAGACCCATAAGACTCTAC
>NW_024751279.1:0-7963 GCF_018991925.1 Homarus americanus
ATCATCACTACATATAACACCATCCAGTATCACTACATATAACACCAACCATCATCACTACATATAACATCATGCATCATCAATATATATATATAACACCATCCATCATCACTACATATATTACCCTCTTATCATCACTACATATAACACCATCCATCATTACTACAATATAACGCAATCCTTCATCACTACATATAACACTATCCATCATCACTACATATTATAACACCATCCATCATCTTTACAAACACCATCCCTCTTCACTATAGTGATAAACAGAGCTTTATTTTGTTGTCAATTTCTTTAAATTCCAACCTTATTAAACCGTAATTCTTTCTGTATGGTCAAATTTTGATTTGACCTCAGTGAGAGAGCTGTTAGTGTCAGTATATCACAATGGTGTTCCGACGCACTGTATCGAAGGTGACTAAGGTGGAGGTGAAGCCTTGCCAGATGAAGGAGAAGGGCCCCCGATCTAACAAACTGCAGACCACAAAACACACTAAGACCCAAAACAACAAGACCCAAAACAACAAGACCCAAAACAACAAGACCCAAAACAACAAGAAGAAGAAGGAAACTACCACTTTCTGCCGTGTACAAAAGGACCAGTACCTGCCATGGGGAGACTACATCTTCACCGGGAAAAAGACACAAAAGAAGCGCTGAACCTACGCTTCTGATATTTAAAAATACTGTAATAAAAAAACATATTAATTGATTTTGTTTGTATTATTTATGCTTTTTTTTATTTTCATCTGTAAACGTGCTGTTTTGGGAATATATTTTGAGTTACATAATATTTAGGTACAGCAGTTTATTTCACTGTATCTACTTGTTTACCAAGTAACTGGACTTACAGTCTCCGATCGGGATTCTCAAAACAAATATTTGGCATCGAACTCCGTAAGTGAGCTCGTAATCTAGCCTGTAGCTTACAGGACCTCAACACGATCAACCTGGATATAGTAGTCGCTATTTCCGGATTGCATGAAAAAAAATTAATAATATATGTTTTAATAATGCTTGTTAGACTTGTTTTATCATAGAATAATGAAGAAAATGTTTTGTACATCAACATACTAAAATACAATATTAGTTTTTTTTTACGACAAGAAGAGGCTTGGCTGTTCTATTTCTCGCTTTATGGAAGAGATGCAGCTTTTGTCTTCTTACAACTTTTCAAGTAATTTGTACCAAAATAGAAGATTTTTATTGTCCACATTTAGGGTATATTTTTTTTTATGATTGAATAAACTTGCAGATAGACCTTATTAATGTGGTATAGCTGTAAATATCCTTCAGTAATGAAATCCAAATATGAGGTCAAGTGAACATTTTTGCTTAGACTCCGCCTTTGTTAGGACCAAGTTATAACAAGTTATTCTGCCAAGTATCCAATAAGTACCCATGACTCAGAGTTAAATAATGCCTAACCTAATCTAAGTTCATCAAACCTAATAAAAAAAAGTGGGGCAAAAAATAAGTGGTAAAGAAATTTTTTTCTCAGAAAAAGAATTATATTCAGAGGTTTTTTATCCGATACCTTCAGTCGTGATTATTTTGATGCAAAATTAGTAAAATGTATTTAACCCTAACACTACCTCACCTTACCTAATCTTACCTTACCTTATTTAACCTAACCTAATGTTACCTAACCTAACCAAGCCGCAACGCTCATGACACAATTGAGTTCTCTAGAAAGTTTTAATTTCATTTTCTTTTTTAAAAATACATTTGCAGAGACAACAAACTTTTGATAATTATTTCTCCAACATATCTATAAATCTGTTGATGATATATAAATTTAGGATAGGTTAGGTTTGGTGTGATTAGGATAGGTTAGGCTAGTTTAGGATAGTCTAAGTTAGCTTAGGAAAGGCTAAGTTAGGTTACGATACACTAGGTTAGGTTTTAATCTGCATGATATTTTTACTGAACTTTTAAACGATGTTATAATCCTGGCAGCAGGGTATCGATCACGAAAATAACACTTTAGTAGTTATAACATTTGATAAAGTTTATTATTTCTGTAACATGAAACAAATCACTATAGCTGTACTTATCAATCCAGTATTAAATCTGTATTATCTTTGACCATCGCTCATTGGCCAGCTTATCTCTGCACTGTTCTCTGATATAATAAAGTATTGGTGAATGGGAATATTAATCATTTGTGAGTCACTTACTATAAAGGAAACTGTAACGGATTCTATGGACAGTTGGGAATATTTTCACGGAATAAGTCGGAGTAACTCCCCTCTTGCCCAAAAGCGATCCAAGGAGTTAATTCACAGAGCGAAAATCTAGACGAGTCTTCCTTGTTTGTTTTGGGTCATAACAACGAAAAGTTTAATAATGTTTATTACAATGATTCAGGTTTTACTGTAATTCTTCTTTTTTATATTTTTAGTATTTTGTAGATTTTTTTCACCCAGTTCATTTCTTGTTTAGATTCATTATTGCAATTATTTTTATTACAGAGTTGAATTAAAAGTTTATATCTAAGTATTTTACAGCTTCACAAATACTTTTATAAAATGTTGATACACACAGTGGACAGTTTTAGTTCTTTCTTGTAATACCTCAGTATTACTCTGTTAAATTCTTACCATTTACACCTGACCATTTATTTATTTATTTTACAAATTGTTTAAAGAGAGAACATCACCAGCAGGATACAGATGATGAAGTAAATAGAAGTTTGTAACCTAACCCTACCCCCCACTGCTACCCCTCCCTCTTGTCCCACATTCTTACTCGTCACTCCTACCCCTTACTCCTACCCCTTACTCCCACCCCTTAATCCAACCCCTTATTCCCACCCCTTATTCCCACCCCTTGCTCCCACCCCTTCCTTCTACCCCTTACTTCTACCCCTTACTCCTACCCCTTACTTCTATCCCTTACTTCTACCCCTTACTCCCACCCCTTACTCACACCCCTAACTCCCACCCTTACTCCTGCCCTTTTATACTGTACCTTACACCCTTATCACACATCTCACCTAATCACCCTTAATCCCCTTGCTTCCGCCTTCACCTTGCTCACCTTGCTCACCCTCCTCCTGCCTGCTGCCTGCTCACCTGCCTCCCCACCCTTGCTCCCACGCCTCCCCTCCTTACTCCCAATCCTTACTCTCACCTGTCCCACCCTTACTCTACCCCTTGCTCACCCTTACTCCCACACCCCTAACTCCACCCTTACTCCATATGCTCACCTTCTCTCCCCTTACTCCCTGCCCTCCCACCCCCTTACTCCCACCCATACTCTACTCCTACATACTCACCCCTTACTCCCTTATGCTCCCACCCTTACTCACCCCTGTTCACTCACCTTACTCCCATGTACCCACCATACTCCCCTTATCCCCATGCTCCCACCCCTTACTCCCCACCCCTGCTCCCGCCTTACTCCCTTTCCTCCCCCGCCTCACAGCCTCCCTTGCCACTCCCACCGTGCTCCATCCCCCCTCCACCTTCTCCACATGCCCCTACCCTTACTCCCACCCCTTACTCCCACGCCTTACTCCCACCCTTCACTCCTACCCTTCGCTTCTACCCCCACTGTTACCCCACACTACGCTGGTAATTGAAGACATCATACATTTGTTCACTTAGACACCACTTATTATTCAGGACCTAATGGCTATAATATCAGAGTCATTATTCTTAACTCAACTTTATATATATATATATATATCAATTGTCAAAAACCTTCACCACAAGAAAGAAAAGAACAGTCGGGTATGGCAGAAAATGTAATAAACGAACATGGAGTAAGACATCAAGCTCCATATTGTAAACAAGATCATCGTCATTGTTTATTTATTGCGAGGAAAAATATTGTTCGCAATATAATTATAAAAACCTTCTGTAATTCATTCTCTTCATTACACTAAAAGGTAATGAAGTATAAAAGAAAATAGTTTATAAATTACTAAAATAATAATACGTATAAAAAAGTAAAATAACATCTATTGATGGAATAGAAAAGAATTATATCGTAAGTGGGTAAAAGATTTCTTGGGTAGGTTTTAGAATACAATAACTGTTTTCTGCATTACACCGATGGTTCCAAGTCAGAAATTATCCTTAAGTTTTGTGAATCAGTATTTACAGTTTTTCTTAAAGGGTGACTTAAGTTACGGTCACACGATCCCTTTGATGAGCAATTAATTTGGAGCAAGAAATTACGAGTAATTTCTTCCAAATGTGGTCACACGAGTGGCTATTGGTTCAGTTACTACAGCAAGAAAAAAAAGTTAACGCCGCTGTGCGAGTAGAAGGGAGACGGAACATCACAACAACAATGCAGACGACGCAGCAGCTATCCTTGGTATTATTGTTATTATTAAAAAGAAATGAGAGAAAGCGAAGAAAAACTATTGGGGACTCGTAAGTGGCTGGCGAGGAGGAGGAACGAGTGTTTAATATAGACTGGTTCAACTATCGTAGTTACAGTAGGGAGGGTTGTTAGTGTGTGGAGAATGACCGGCTGTATGGGCTTGTGTTTTGTAAACAAACACGCCAAAACACCACCCAAATAATAAACTCAGTGTGTCGTAAAAAACTGTTTGTGCATTTATACATAATGTTATTGATCTATGTTATATATAGCCAAGGTAAATACTCGATAAATAAGCTTCGTGTCATTAAATATGGTATTAACCGGGTTTTGAACCGATAATCTTGCTCGAAATAGTCAAGAAATTGACTATCACGATTATCAATAAAAATGCTTCAAAAACTTGCTCGAATTTCTCGAAAATTGCTCGAAATAACTTTCCGGCAAGAAATTGCTAAAAAAAAATGCGCCCATGTGACCAGTGCTTTAAGAATTGTATGATATCCTCATGGCAATGGAAACACACACACACACACACACTCACCCCATACACAGTCACACACTCACCATGCACAATCACACACACCCATACACACACCGTACATGCACAAACCATACACACACATACACACACACACACACACACCATACATACACACACCATAAACATACACACACCATACACACATACACACACACACACACACACACCATGCACACACCATACAAACAAACAAACACACACCATATACACACACACACACACACACAATGCACACACACACACCATGCACACTCACACACACACACACACACCATGCACACTCACACCATGCACACACACACACTAATTGTTTTAATTTAGTTCTTGGAACTCTTAAGTGGCAGCGCTTGATGTAAACACTTCTTGGCATTTTCTGTTTATCTAGTAGCAGGTATACACACAGATGTAATATGAGAAAATAAATTATGAATTCTGTCCAGGGAAGTGTTGTGAATATGACCTTGAGATAACACTTGTGTTAAGTGTGAATTTCCCTGTCTATTGATATGTCCAACTACTACTCTGGGCCGCGAGACAGTGGTAGTGATTACAGATTGCCCACGAGGGGGCTAGTTTATTGGGCACCCCCTTACATCCTGTGCAAGGTGAAGCGCAGAAGCGTTTACAGTGCCCAACTGGGAAGCATGCGGAGTTCATGCTTGCCTTTATGACTCATGCATTAAGGGCGTAAAAGGCCTGAAGGGTCATGGGTTTTGTCAGCAAGTTACATAAAGTGACAATGATGAGTGTGTGGGGGGAAAATTCCCGGTACAATTTATCTGTTTATGGCAAAGTGTGGCAGGTCCCTATTAATGTGAGCGGTGTTTACTGAATCAGCTGACCCTGGGTCGACCTTTTGAGAGACGCAAGCCAAATGATCTAAGAGTCGTGAATAACATGGTGAATTACTTGGTGTTATTCATTTGGGTGAATATTTGTATAAATCAAAGGTGCTGTCACACACACACACACACACACACACACACACACACACCACACGTGGCACACCACCAACACAGTTTCTGAGAAGGAGTTTGAGATTGTATTTAACGAAGTCTTAACTGGGAAAATGTTGTATAGCTTTTGTTATGGGGTAAGTTCTGGCGTGAACATTAAGACTATTTTCATAATTTTTTGTAACTAATATTTTTATCTGCCTGGTACAATTATTTATTAATTTGTATTGTAAGTTATGTCTTGATAGTCGATGTAATGTAACAATTTATTTTTGTGTTAATGTTCATATAGATTGGTTCAGTGTTGCGGCTCTGACTCGTCAACGATGTTAATAAGCTCTTGAGTACATACTGCTGGTGAAACTATGTTATATTAACAACACGACAGACAAGTACTATAATACTTTAACATTTAACAATAATTCAGCCTTAATTTAATTTTTTCACCAACTTAAGACACATAACCCAGAAGGAAGTAAGACGGGCAACATAACGCGGGATATCGTGGCTTCACTAAGTGCAAATTATGGAACTTGAGGTAACACATTATGGGAAAATGCGAGCCCTGCTAAGTGGTTCTCCTCAACATGGACGCAAACATCAGATGGACAAAGAAACAGAAGAACCCCGGATATACATTCATTTATTCTACAAAAAAGTTACGTAAACGAGCGTTAAATACGTTTAAATAATCACAGTTTACGAAGCTGAAGTCGAGATATTAGAAGATGAAGAAGACTTTAGCATATCAGTATACCCCACGACCGGCGCCAGGATGTTAAGTGTGCCATCAGGGTATATTAGCGCTGAGAGACGGGTGCTATCGTGGTATATTAGCATACCTTCACCTGAATGGTATATCAAAAAGTACAGGATTTACTTCACAGATATTTAGTTATATCTATCGGTATATTATATAAATTATATCAATATATCTGTGTATACCAAATATGGCATCAGAGTATATCACCGTTTGCCATCATATTCTCTAAATAACCTCAAAGTATACCCCCGAATGTTTAATATCATACACTATAAATGACACTGTAGTATGTTAGTATATAATCAGGGTATAACATAAATAATATCGGCATTGTTTAGAATATCATATATATTAAGCGTGAGGAATGGATGTATATGATTCAATATATCACAGTTACATAAAGCGGTATGTCAGCTCATCAGCATATCACTAGAATGACATCAGAGTATAGGACACTATACTCCAATAAATACTATCAGGTATCTAAGTATATCAGGGTAATCACTGAGAAGTGTCAGAACATATCAGCATATTCCTTGACTGGTAACAAAGCATATCAACATACTCAAAGTATAATCAATGTCTCCGGAATAAACAAGCCAGTGACAGCAGCATATATTTCTGAAAATCAGCTGTAAAATATGTTCAGAACAGCCCAAAGTATACTATAATACTAAGCAACATTTGAAATATACCAGTATACTTCTTAACAGTCAGGGAAAAAATCATTATACAGATTAGTGTCCTCGAAGCAGATCAACTTGTCTCCTGCTTTCTGGGGACCCATTAGTGGCATATCAGTATATCCAAAGAGACACATCGGAGTATATTACCATATATCCCAAGTGCCATGAAGGGATATCAACATACCTGAGTATATTAACTAGCTCTCATAATCTTCCACTCTCTCTTAGATCCATCAGAATATGTCAGCATATCACCCTATCTTCTGAAGGTCCAGTTTACCTTGTTCCGAAAGTATGTCGAAGCATACTAACAGATCCCCTGAATGCCTTGAGAACATATCAGTATACTTCTAGGTTAATTCATATCATATCAGTATATCCCCTGAATCTAAGGTATAGCTAACCTCATTTCAAATTATTATTAGAGTATGTTAACATATTCCCTTAGAAGCATACCAGCATATCTCTTATATCATTACAGTCAACCAGTATACGCTCAGAGATAGATGCAAGCATATCAGGGTATATTAGCATACCCTGTAAGAGAGATATGAGCCTAGCTACATAACCAAGTATATCAGCATACCCCATATGCTCTTATAGTACATCAGCACACCCTCTGAGAGACAGAGCCATACCAACATATCAGAACATATTAGTATATCCT
>NW_024751280.1:0-11870 GCF_018991925.1 Homarus americanus
GATCAGGGGACTTTGTTATACTCGATGAGGGGACTTTCTTATACACGATCAGGGGACTTTGTTATATTGGAAGGGGGGACTTTCTTATTCTCGATTATGGGACTTTGTTATACTCGATCAGGGGTCTTTGTTATACTCGATTAAGGGACTTTGTTATACTCGACCAGGGGACTTTGTTATACTCGATCAAGGGCTTTTGTTATACTCGACAGGGGACTTTGTTATACTCGATCAGGGGCCTTTGTTATACTTGATCAGGGGACTTTGTTACTCTCGATCAGTGGACTTTGTTATACTCGATCAGGGAACTTTGATATACTCGATGAGGGGGCTTTGTTAAACTCGATTAGGGGCCTTTGTTATACTCGATCAGGGGACTTTGTTATGCTCGATTAGGGGACTTTGTTATACTCGATGAGGGGGCTTTGTTTTACTCGATCAGTAAACTTTGTTATACTCGATCAGGGGCCTTTGTTATAATCGTTCAGGGGACTTTGTTATACTCGATCAGGGGACTTTGTTATACTCGATCAGGGGACTTTGTTATACTCGATCAGAGAACTTTGTTATATTCGATGAGGGGATTTTGTTATTCTCGATCATGGGACTTTGTTATACTCGATGAGGGGCCTTTGTTATACTCGATGAGGCGACTTTATTCTACTCGACCAGGGGAGTTTGTTATACTCGATCAGGGGACTTTGTTATACTCGATCAGTGGACTTTGTTATAATCGACCAGGGGAGTTTGTTTTACTCGACCAGGGGACTTTGTTATACTCGATGAGGGGCTTTGTTATACTCGAAGAGGTGAGTTTGTTCTACTCGATCAGGGGAATTTGTTATACTCGATGACGGGACTTTGTTATACTCGATCATGGGACTTTGTTATACTCGATGAGGGGCCTTTGTTATACTCGATCAGGGGCCTTTGTTATTCCCGATCAGGGGACTTTGTTATACTCGATCAGGGGACTTTGTTATAATTTCATGAGGGGCTTTGTTATACCTCGATCAGGAACTTTGTTATACTCGGTGAGGGTACTTTGTTATACTCGATTAGGGGACTTTGTTATACTCGTTCAGGGGACTTTGTTATACTTGATCAGGGGACTTTGTTATACTCGATCTGGGGGCTTTGTTATACTCGATCAGGGAACTTTGTTATACTCGATCAGGGGCCTTTGTTATAATCGTTCAGGGAACTTTGTTATAAGCGATCAGGGGACTTTATTATATTCGATCAGGGGACTTTGTTATACTCGACCAGGGGAGTTTGTTATCCTCGACCAGGGAACTTTGTTATACTCGATTAGGGGCCTTTGTTAAACTCGATCAGGGGCCGTTGTTATACTCGATCAGTGGACTTTGTTATGCTCGATCAGGGGATTTTGTTATACTCGACCAGGGAACTTTGTTAAACTCGATGAGGGGCCTATGTTATACTCGATGAGGGGACTTTGTTATACTCGAATAAGGGCCTTTGTTAAACTCGATCAAAGGCCTTTGTTATTCTCGATGAGGGGTCTTTGTTAAACTCGATTAGGAGACTTTGTTCTACTCGTTCAGGGGACTTTGTTATACTTGATCAGGGAACTTTGTTATACTCGATGAGGGGCCTTTGTTATACTCGATCAGGGGGCTTTGTTATACTGGATCAAGGGCCTTTGTTATATTCGTTCAGGGGACTTTGTTATACTCGACCAGGGGACTTTGTTATACTCGATTAGGGGCCTTTGTTAAACTCGATCATGGGCTTTTGTTATATTCGTTCAGGCGCCTTTTGTTATATTCGATCGAAATTTTTGTTACATCGACCAGGACTTTGATATACCTGATGAGGGCCTTTGCTGAAACCCCTGCTGACCAGGGGCCTTTTGTTATACCTGGATCGAAATTTCATATACCTCGATCAGGGACTTTGTTATACTCGATCAGGGCCTTTGTTTTACCTGGATTAGAAACCTTTTGCTACCCGATCAGGGCCTTTGTTACACCGTTCAGGACTTGTTATACTCTCGATCAGGGACTTTGCTATACTGGATCAGGGACTTCTATATACCTGATGAGGCCTTTGTTATACTCGATGAGGGTTATTTGTCTTCTACTTCCGACCAGGGAGGTTGTTATACTCGATCAGGGACTCCTGTTATATCTGTTCACGGACTTGTTATACTTGATCAGGGACTTTTGTTATACTCGATGAGGGGGCTTTGTTATACTCGATCAGGGGGCATTGTTATACTTGATCAGGGGCCTTTGTTATAATCGTTCAGGGGACTTTGTTATACTCGATCAGGGGACTTTGTTATACTCGATCAGGGGACTTTGTTATACTCGACCAGGGGAGTTTGTTATACTTGACCAGGGGACTTTGTTATACTCGATGAGGGGCCTTTGTTAAACTCGATGAGGGGCCTTTGTTATACTAGACCATGGGACTTTCTTATACTCGATCAGGGGCCTTTGATAAACTCGATCAGGGGCCTTTGTTATACTCGTTCAGGGGACTTTGTTATACTTGATCAGGGGACTTTGTTATACTCGAGTAGGGGGCTTTGTTATACTCGATCAGGGGGCTTTGTTATACTTGAACAGGGTCCTTTGTTATAATCGTTCAGGGGACTTTGTTATACTCGATCAGGGGACTTTGTTATACTCGACCAGGGGAGCTTTGTTATAATTTCACCAGGGACTTTGTTATACTCGATGAGGGCCTTTGTTAAACTCGATGAGGGGCCTTTGTTATACTCGACCAGGGGACTTTGTTATACTCGATTAGGGGCCTTTGTTAAACTCGATCAGGCGCCTTTGTTATACTCGATCAAGGGACTTTGTTATACTCTATCAGGGGACTTTGTTAAACTCGATCAGGGTGCTTTGTTATACTCGATCAGGAACTTTGTTATACTCTCGGTGAGGACTTGCTAGATTAGGACTAGGGACTTGTTATATTCTGTTCAGGGACTTTGTTATACTTGACCAGGGGACTTTGTTATACTCGAGAAGGGGGCTTTGTTATACTCGATCAGGGGGCTTTGTTATACTCGATCTGGGGCCTTTGTTATACTCGATTAGAGGACTTTGTTATACTCGACCAGGGGAGTTTGTTATACTTGATCAGGGGACTTTGTTATACTCGATCAGGGGACTTTGTTATACTCGATCTGGGCGCTTGGTTATACTCGATCAGGGAACTTTGTTATACTCGATCAGGTGGCCTTTGTTATAATCGTTCAGGGAACTTTGTTATAAGCGATTAGGGGTCTTTGTTATACTCGATCAGGGGACTTTGTTATACTCGACCAGGGGAGTTTGTTATACTCAACCAGGGGACTTTGTTATACTCGATCAGGGGCCTTTGTGAAACTCGATCAAAGGCCTTTGTTATTCTCGATGAGGGGTCTTTGTTAAACTCGTTTAGGGGACTTTGTTCTACTCGTTCAGGGGACTTTGTTATACTCGAGAAGGGGGCTTTGTTATACTCGATCAAGGGGCTTTGTTATACTCGATCAAGCGCCTTTGTTATACTCGATCACAGGACTTTGTTATACTCGATCAGGGGAGTTTGTTATACTCGATCAGGGGACTTTGTTATACTCGATCTGGGGGCTTTGTTATACTCGATCAGGGAACTTTGTTATACTCGATCAGGGGCCTTTGTTATAATCTTTCAGGGAACTTTGTTATAAGCGATCAGGGGACTTTGTTATATTCGATCAGGGGACTTTGTTATACTCGACCAGGGGAGTTTGTTATCCTCGACCAGGGGACTTTGTTATACTCGATCGGGGGCCTTTGTTAAACTTGATCAGGGGCCGTTGTTATACTCGATCAGTGGAATTTGTTATGCTCGATCAGGGGATTTTGTTATACTCGACCAGGGAACTTTGTTAAACTCGATCAGGGGCCTTTGTTATACTCGATGAGGGGACTTTGTTATACTCGAATAAGGGCCTTTGTTAAACTCGATCAAAGGCCTTTGTTTTTCTCGATGAGGGGTCTTTGTTAAACTCGATTAGGGGACTTTGTTCTACTCGTTCAGGGGACTTTGTTATACTTGATCAGGGAACTTTGTTATACTCGATGAGGGGGCTTTGTTATACTCGATCAGGGGGCTTTGTTATACTGGATCAAGGGCCTTTGTTATAATCGTTCAGGGGACTTTGTTATACTCGACCAAGGGACTTTGTTATATTCGATTAGGGGCCTTTGTTAAACTCGATCATGGGCTTTTGTTATATTCGTTCAGGCGCCTTTGTTATATTCGATCAGGGGCCTTTGTTATCCTCGACCAGGGGACTTTGTTATACTCGACCAGGGGAGTTTGTTATACTTGACCAGGGGACTTTGTTATACTCGATGAGGGGCCTTTGATAAACTCGATCAGGGGCCTTTGATATACTCGTTCAGGGGACTTTGTTATACTTGATCAAGGGATTTTGTTATACTCGAGTAGTGGGCTTTGTTATACTCGATCAGGGGGCTTTGTTATACTTGAACAGGGGCCTTTGTTATAATCGTTCAGGGGACTTTGTTATACTCGATAAGGGGACTGTTATACTGATCATGGACTTGTTATACTTCGCCGTAATTAGGGGTTTGTTATATTCTCTTTAATTGTGACTTTGTTATACCCGGATCAGGGACTTTGTTATTCTCGACTCGTGGGACTTTGTTATAGCTCATGAGGGGGCTTTGTTATACCTTTATCGAAACTTGTTATACTCGGTGAGGGGACTTCGTTATACGCGATCAGGGGACTTTGTTATACCCGATCAGGGGACATTGTTATATTCGATCAGAAATTCTTGTTATACTCGATCATGACTTTGTTATACTCGAGAGGGGCTTATTATACCTTGGCTTAGTAGGAGTTTGTTATACTCGACCAGGGGACTTTGTTATACTCGACCAGGGAACTTTGTTAAACTCGATCAGGGGCCTTTGTAATACTCGATGAGGGGTCTTTGTTATACTCGAAAGAGGCCCTTTGTTAAACTCGATCAAATGCCTCTGATATTCTCGATGAGGGGTCTTTGTTAAACTCGATTAGGGGACTTTGTTCTACTCGTTCAGTGGACTTTGTTATACTTGATCAGGGGACTTTGTTATACTCGATCAGGGGGCTTTGTTATACTCGATCAGGGGGCTTTGATATACTGGATCAAGAGCCTTTGTTATAATCGTTCAGGGGACTTTGTTATACTCGACCAGGGAACTTTGTTATACTCTATTAGGGGCCTTTGTTAAACTCGATCAGGATCATATGTTATACTCGATCAGGGGACTTTGTTATACTCGATCAGGAGACTTTTTTATACTCGATCAGATGGCTTTGTTATTCTCGATCAGGGAACTATGTTATACTCGATCAGGGGCCTTTGTTATAATCGTTCAGGGGACTTTGTTATACTCGATCAGAGGACTTTGTTATACTCAATCAGGGGACTTTGTTATACTCGATGAGGGGCGTTTGTTATACTCGATGAGGGAACTTTGTTAGACTCGATCAGGGGAATTTGTTATACTCGATCAGGGGACATTGTTATATTCGATGATGGGACTTTGTTATACTCGATCATGGTACTTTGTTATACTCGATCAGGGGCATTTGTTATACTCGATCAGGGGCCTTTGTTATACCCGATCAGGGGACTTTGTTATTCTCGATCAGGGGACTTTGTTATAGTCTATGAGGGGGCTTTGTTATACTCGATCAGGGAACTTTGTTATACTCGGTGAGGGGACTTTGTTATACGCTATCAGGGGACTTTGTTATACTCGATCAGGGGACATTGTTATATCTGACTGTGGTTTTTTACAGGCCTGATCAGTGTGCTCGTTATAATCAGCTCAGGGGCTTGCTTTTGGTTTGGATCAGGAAACTTTTGTTGGTACTCACAGGGATCTTTGTTATACCTCTATGAGGGGCCGGTTATACTCGATCAGGGGGCTTTGTTATACTCGATCAGGGGACTTTGTTATACTCGACCAGGGGACTTTGTTATACTCGATGAAGGGCCTTTGTTATACTCGATGAGGGGACTTTGTTCTACTCGATCAGGGGACTTTGTTATACTCGATCAGGGGACATTGTTATATTCGATGAGGGGACTTTGTTATAATCGATGTTGGGACTGTGTTCTACTCGTTCAGGGGACTTTGTTATACAGGATCAGGGGACTTTGTTATACTCGAATAGGGGGCTTTGTTAAACTCGATCAAAGGCCTTTGTTATTCTCGATGAGGGGCCGTTGTTAAACTCGATTGGGGGACTTTGTTCTACTCTTTCGGGGGACTTTGTTATAATTGATCAGGGGATCTTGTTATACTCGATGAGTTGGCTTTGTTATACTCGATGAGGGGGCTTTGTTATACTTGATCAGGGGCCTTTGTTATAATCGACCAGGGGAGTTTGTTATTCTCGACCAGGGGACTTTGTTATACTCGTTGAGGGGCCTTTGTTAAACTCGATGAGGAGCCTTTGTTATACTCGATCAGAGTCCTTTGTTATACTCGATCAGGGGACTTTGTTATACTCGATCAGGAGACTTTGTTATACTCGGTCAGGGGACTTGGTTATACTAGATCAGGGGGCTTTGTTATACTCGATCAGAACTAAGTTATACCGATCAGGGCCTGGTTAAAACTCATCAGGGCTTTTTGTTATACTTGATCAGGGACTTTTGTTTATACCGATCAGGGGAATTTTGTTATTCTCGATCAGCACTTTGTTATACTCCGATGAGGGACTTTGTTATACTTGATGAGGGGCCTTTATTATAATCGACTAGGGCCTTTGGTTATACTAGATCATGTGGACTTTGTTATTCTCGATCAGGGAATTTTGTTATACCTGATCGTAGTTTTGTTATACTCGATCAGGGAACTTTGTTATACTCAATCAGGGGCCTTTGTTATAATCGTTTAGGGGACTTTGTTATACTCGATCAAAGGACTTTTTTATACCCGAACAGGGGAGTTTGTTATACTCGATTAGGGGCCTTTGTTAAACTCGATCAGGGACTTTTGTTATACTCTATCAGGGGACTTTGTTATACTCGATCAAGGGACTTTGTTATACTCGATCAGGTGGCTTTGTTATGCTCGATCAGGGAACTTTCTTATACTCGATCAGGGGCCTTTGTTATAATCGTTCAGTGGACTTTGTTATACTCGATCAGGGGACTTTTTATACTCAATCAGGGGACTTTGTTATACTCGATCAGGGGACTTTGTTATACTCGATCAGGGGACTTTGTTATACTCAATGAGGGACCTTTGTTATACTCGATCAAAGTCCTTTGTTATACTCGATCAGGGGACTTTGTTATACTCGATCAGGGGACTTTGTTATACTCGATGAAGGGCCTTTGTTATACTCGATGAGGGGACTTCGTTCTACTCGATCAGGGGACTTTGTTATACGCGATCAGGGGACATTGTTATATTCAATGAGGGGACTTTGTTATACTCGATGATGGGACTGTGTTATACTCGTTCAGGGGACTTTGTTATACAGGATCAGGGGACTTTGTTATACTCGAATAGGGGCCTTTGTTAAATTCGATCAAAGGCCTTTGATATTCTCGATGAGGGGCCTTTGTTATACTCGATTAGTGGACTTTGTTCTACTCGTTCAGGGGACTTTGATATACTTGATCAGGGGATTTTGTTATACTCGATGAGGGGGCTTTGTTATACTCGATCAGGGGGGTTGTTATACTTTATAAGGGGCCTTTGTTATAATCGACTAGGGGAGTTTGTTATAATCGACCAGGGGACTTTGTTATACTCGATGAGGGGCCTTTGTTAAACTCGATGAGAGGCCTTTGTTATACTCGACCAGGGGACTTTGTTATACTCGATCATGGGCCTCTGGTAAGCTCGAATCAGGAGCCTTTGTTATATAGTCAGGGACTTTGTTATTCTCGATCAGGGGACTTTGTTGCTCCTCAATCAGGGGGCTTTGTTATACTCGATCAGGGAACTTTTTGTTATACTCGATCAGGGCCTTTGTTATAATAATCGTTCAGGGACTTTGTTATACTCGAACAGGGGCTTTTATACTCAACTGGGGACTTTGTTATACTCGATCAGGTGGCTTTGTTATACTCGATCAGGGAACTTTGTTATACTCGATCAGGGGCCTTTGTTATAATCGTTCAGGGGACTTTGTTATACTTGATCAGGGGACTTTTTATACTCAATCAGGGGACTTTGTTATACTTGATCAGGGGACTTTGTTATACTCGATCAGTGGACTTTTTAATACTCAATGAGGGGCCTTTGTTATACTCGATCAAAGTCCTTTGTTATACTCGATCAGGGGATTTTGTTATACTCGATCAGGAGAATTTGTTATACTCGATCAGGGGACTTTTTTATACTAGATCAAGGACTTTGTTATCCTCGATCAGGGGACTTTGTTTTACTCGATGAGGGGGCTTTGTTATACTCGATCAGGGAACTTTGTTATATTCGATGAGGGGACTTTGTTATACTAGATTAGGGGCCATTTTTATACTCAATCAGGGGACTTTGTTATTCTCGAATAGGGGACTTTGTTATAATCGTTCAGGCGACTTTGTTATACTCCATCAGGGACTTTGTTATACTCGATCAGGGGACTTTGTTATACTCGACCCGGGGAGTTTGTTATACTCGATCAGGGGCCTTTGTTATACTCGATCAGGGTCCTTTGTTATACTCGATCAGGGGACTTTGTTATACTCGACCAGGGGTCTTTGTTATACTCGATCAGGGGCCTATGTTATACTTGATGAGGGGGCTTTGTTATACTCGATCAGGGGACTTTCTTATTCTCGATGAGAGGGACTTTGTTATACTCGATCAGTGGGCTTTGTTATACTCGATCAGGGAACTTTGTTATACTCGATCAGGGGCCTTTGTTATACTCGTTCAGGCGCCTTTGTTATATTCGATCAGGGGCCTTTGTTATACTCGATGAGGGGACATTGATATACTTGATGAGGGGCCTTTGTTGTTAAACTCGATCAGGGGACTTTGTTATACTCCCGATCAGGGGACTTTGTTATACTTTCGATCAAGGTGGCTTTGTTATATACTTGATCAGGGGCCTTTGTTATAATCGTTCAGGGGATTTGTTATACTCGATCAGGGGACTTTTTATACTCGATCAGGGGACTTTGTTATACTCGATGAAGAGACGCTGTTATACTCGATGAGGGGACTTTGTTATACACGATCCGGGGACATTGTTATATTCGATGAGAGGACATTGTTATACTCGATGATGGGACTGTGTTATACTCGTTCAGGGGACTTTGTTATACTCGATCAGGGACTTTGTTATACTCGAATAGGGGCCTTTGTTAAACTCGATCAAAGGCCTTTGTTATTCTCGATGAGGGGCCTTTGTTAAACTCGATTAGGGGACTTTGTTCTACTCGTTCAGGGGACTTTGTTACACTTGGTTAGGGGATATTGTTATAGTCGATGAAGGGCTCTGTTATACTCGATCAGGGGGCTTTGTTATACTTGATCAGGGGCCTTTGTTATATTCGTTCAGGGGACTTTGTTATACTCGATCAGGGGACTTTGTTATACTCGATCAGGGGACTTTGTTATACTCGACCAGGGGAGTTTGTTATACTCGACCAGGGAACTTTGTTATACTTGATGAGGGGCCTTTGTTAAACTCGATGAGGGGCCTTTGTTATACTCGACCAGGGGACTTTGTTATACTTGATCATGGGCGTCTGTTAAACTCGATCAGGGGCCTTTGTTATACTCGATCAGGGGTCTTTGTTATTCTCGATAAGGGGACTTTCTTATACTCGATGAGGGGGCTTTGTTATACTCGATCAGGGGACTGTGTTATACTCGACCAGGGGAGTTTGTTATACTCGATTAGGGGCCTTTGTTAAATTCGATCAGAGGCTTTTGTTATACTTGATCAGGGGACTTTGTTATAATCGATCAGGGGACATTGTTATACTACTCGATCAGTGAGCTTTGTTATACTCGTCAAAGAACTTTGTTATACTTCGATGAGGGTCTTTGTTGCTTTTCGTTCTGGCGCCTTTGTTATATTACGTCAAGGGGGCCTTTGAGTCATACCGACGAGAGGACTTTTGTTAGCATACTTTCGATGAGGGGCCTTTGTTAAGCTCGATCAGGGGCCTTTGTTATACTCGAACAGGAGACTTTGTTATACTCGATTAGGGGACTTTGTTATACTCGATCAGGGGACTTTGTTATACTCGATCAGGGTCCTTTGTTATAATCGTTCAGGGGACTTTGTTATACTTCATTAAGGGCCATTTTTATACTCGATCATGGGACTTTGTTATACTCGAATAGGGGACTTTGTTATAATCGTTCAGGCGACTTTGTTATACTCGATCAGGGGACTTTGTTATACTCGATCAGGGGACTTTGTTATACTCGACCAGGGGAGTTTGTTATACTCGTTCAGGGGACTTTGTTAAATTCGATGAGGGGACATTGTTATTCTCGATGAGGGGGCTTTGTTATACTCGATCAGGGGAATTGTTATACTGGATGAGGGGACTTTGTTATACTCGATTAGGGGTCATTTTTATACTCGATTAGGGGACTTTGTTATTCTCGAATAGGGGACTTTGTTATAATCGTTCAGGCGACTTTGTTATACTCGATCAGGGGACTTTGTTATACTCGATCAGGGGACTTTGTTATACTTTCGACCAGGGAGTTTGTTATGCTGCGTCAGGGGACTTTGTTATACTTCGATCAGGGGACTTTTGTTGCGCATACTCGATCAGAGGACTTTGTTATATATGATCCAGGGCGCTGTTATACTCGATCAGGGGACTTTATTTATACCGATCAGGGGACTTTGTTATATACCTTGATCAGGGGCTTTTGTTATACTCGATCAGGGACTTTGTTATTCTCGATCAGGGGACTTTGTTATACTTCGATCCAGGGGCTTTTTATATAGATCAGAGAGACTTTGTTATACTCGATCAGGGGACTTTGTTATATACTCGATCAGGGGACTGTTATACTCGATCAGGGGACTTTGTTACATACTTGATCCAGGGGCCTTTGTTATACTCGATCAGGGACTTTGTTATACTTGATCAGGGGCTTTGTTATACTCGATCAGGGGACTTTGTTATTCTCGATCAGAGGGACTTTGTTATACTCGATCAGGGAACTTTGCTATACTCGATCAGGGAACTTTGTTATACTCGATCAGGGGCCTTTGTTATACTCGTTCAGGCACCTTTGTTATATTCGATCAGGGGCCTTTGGTATACTCGATCAGAGGACTTTGTTATATTCGATGAGGGGACTTTTTTATACTCGATCATGGAACTTTGTTATACTCGATCAGGGGACTTTGTTATACTCGATCGGGGACTTTGTTACATATATACTTTTCGATCCAGGGGCTGTTTCACTCGATCAGGAAACTTTTCATTATACTCGATCCAGGGGGCCTTTGTTACAATCGTTCAGGGACTTTGTTATACTCGATCCCAGGGGACTTTGTTATACTCGATCAGGGGACTTTGTTATACTCGATCAGGGACTTTTGTTGCGCATATTCGATGAGGGGACTTTGTTATTCTCGATCATGGGACTTTGTTATACTCGATGAGGGGCCTTTGTTATACTCGATGAGGGAACTTTGTTCTACTCGACCAGGGGAGTTTGTTATACTCGATCAGGGGACTTTGTTATATTCGTTCACGGGACTTTGTTATATTTGATCAGGGGACTTTGTTATACTCGATGAGGGGGCTTTGTTATACTCGATCAGGGGGCATTGTTATACTTGATCAGGGGCCTTTGTTATAATCGTTCAGGGGACTTTGTTATACTCGATCAGGG
>NW_024751281.1:0-14138 GCF_018991925.1 Homarus americanus
CTAAGTGTTATTGTCAAGAGCTTCTGAAAATATGAATTCTTTACGAGTAATAAGAATCTTCTCCAGCCCGGTGTAGACTCTTCCTGTGACCTGTTTAATGATCTTTTAATGATCAACACCCGGAGGAAAAATGGTAAAAGACAACGTAAATCAAAGAAACTCTCGGTTACGTTGTGACAACACTTCATGTGTAACAACCTGTACAGTTGCGGAAATGCATTCCTACACCCCTGTGGTAGCCCGTGTCTCCAAACGGCACCTTTGCAGTATAGTAGTATCAATATTAATGAATGAATGGGTATTGGTCATGTAACGACGGACGTGATTGGTGGATAAGTTTGCTATAGGTCATATAGATTGGCCGTTTGGTGACACTGGTTACCACAAGGGGTGTAGGAACACACTTCCGCAACTGTACATGCCCAGGAGTTCCTATACTGAGATTTTGAGCAAAATCGCTGAGCTATTTTCTCTCAGACTTGGAATTTATTGGGTTTAATTAATTAAGTATTTCCAGAATAACACAAAAACTACAAAAAAGCCCTAAGAAAACCATAGTTGGCAAGTAATTAGCATTGAAATTTTTCATTAAAATATTCCAAGTGTAATTAGGACCACTCATTACCCCGCTATAATTTTGTTTTTACCATAATTTCTTAATTAGCATGCTCAGGAGTATATAGACAATGCTGATATACAAACTAATGTACTGTACATTCAACATAAAAATGTTCTAATTCCCTGGACTGGTGGCATTCACAATGATCATTGACTGAGGCCATGTTCATTTGGTATGGTTGGTACTTCTGATTGTTTGATGCATTGCGTAATCAGTACGATATATACTGTAAATCACATATAGTTAATACAGAGAAATTAACAGGACTCACCCGCGTAAATGAGTGTTGTTCAGAACTCTTGGTCAGGTGTGCCATATTGTATAACACAGTAAAGGTGCAGCAAAATTTTGTTTTTGTTGACTGTATACACAGACAATGCAAGTAACAGACAATGAGTACCAGTAATTTTCTTCTTCAAGGTAAAATTTTGATGTAGGTTTTAAACTGTTATTATTATTAAAGTTCCATATGTTTCTGAACTAATGTAAAATTTAAACCACAGGAGAGAGAGTGGGGAGAGCAGATTCTTTCTGGTGTGCTTGTGCTGACCGCCGGTGTGGTGCCCAAGTCCTTCGTCCAGCGCCCTCTCTGTGCTGCTGAATAGTCTGTGTTCATGGACTGAAGTTGGTGTCTTCGTGGATTGCTCCCGTGTTGTGATCTGTGGGGAAGGACACCGCTACTCTAGACAGTGGAGTTCAAATAGTCCACAAATAGAAAATGACTTCTACCGTATATGAATCCTGTATATGAATGATATCACCCACATGACTCTGACCTATGTATACTATCAATTAATATGATGTATTTCTTTGTGTATGAACCTCTGTCCTGCGTGGCAGTGAGAAGCGATAGCACCCTCAGTATCAAGATCTGACTGAATTACTCAGAATAGGCACTCTGTACTCCAAGCTTTGCCAATAAATTTGTTAACCGTTTAGCTCCCTCGCCCTTAACCGCTCCCTCGTCCTCCACACCCCACCCTCGTCTTTCACACCCCCACCCCCACCCTCGCCCTCCACACCCTCGCCCTCCACACCCTCGCCCTCCACACCCTCGCCCATCACAACCAGCCCTACACATCCACACCTTAGCGCTCAACCTCTACACCGTCACGCCCTCCACACCCCACCCTTGCCCTCCACACTCTAACCCTCGCCATCAATACCCCAACCCTCGCCGGCTATACCCCACCCTCGGCCTCCACAACCCAGCCCTCAGCCTCTCAACCTCCACACCACACCACACCCTAAACCTTCACACACCACGCTCGCCCTCCACATTCTAACCAAACCCTCTACACCCCACCCTCGCCTTCCACAACCCACTCTAACCTTCTACACCCCACCCTAACCATCTGCATTCCACCCTCACTTTCCACACACTATCCTAGCCCTAGACACCCCACCCTTTCCCTCAGCACCCCACGCTCTCCCTTAACACCCCACCCTCTAGCCTCACCCACCGTCGCCCTCCACCCCACCGTCGCCCTCCACACCCCCACCGTCGCCCTCCACCCCCACCCTCACCATCACACCCCACCCTCGCCCTCCACACCCCACCCCCAGCATTCGCACCGCACCCTCACCATCTACACCTCACCCTCACCAGGAACTGCGTAATGTCACCAGGAGCTGTGTGATGCTACAAGGAGCTGTGTGATACCACCAGGCGCTGAGTGATGCCACCAGGAGCTGTGTGGTGCCACCTGGGGCTGTGTGAGTTCACCAGAGCCTGTGTGAGTTCCCCAGGAGGTGTGTGATGCCACCAGCGGCTGTGTGATGCGACCAGAAGCTGTGTAATACCACCAGGGGCTGTGTCATGCCACCAGCAGCTGTGTTATTCCAACAGGGGCTGCTCGATGTAACCAGCAGCTGTGTGATGCCACCAGGGGCTGTGTGATGCCACCATGAGCTGTGTGATGCCACCAGGAGCTATGTGATGTTACCAGGAACTGTGTGATGTCACCAGATGCTGTTTCATGCCACCAGGAGCTGTGTAATGCCACAAGGAACTGTGATGTAACCAGGTGCTGTGTGATGCCACCAGGAGCTGCGTAATTCCACCAGGAGCTGTGTGAGTCCATTCGGAGCTATGTGAGTCCAGAAGGATCTGAGCAAGTCCACCAGGAGCTGAGTGATGCTACCAGGAGCTGTGTGATTCCAACAACGGCTGGGTGAGGCCACCAGATTCTGTATAAGTCCACCGGAAGCAGTGTGATACCACCAGGAATTGTGTGATGCCACCAGAAGCTGTGTGATGCCACCAGAAACTGTCTGATAGCACCAGGAGCGGTGTGATGCCACCAGGATCTGTGTGATGCCACCAGGGGCTGTGTAATGCCACCAAAGGCTGCGTGACTTCACCAGGAGCTGTGCAATACTGCAACGAGCTGTGTTCCCAGGATATGTGTGTGGTCCAATGGTGGGCACGGTTCCGCTAATCCACTAACCGCTAATTAGCAAAGCTTACTTTCTCGTTAGTGGATTAGCGTTTTCGCTAACTTTGGAAACCATTAACGGACAAATTAGCTTCCACTAAATTCAGTTCCGCTAACAAAATTTATACATGTTTGTTCCTGTCTGTTGTAAGCGTGTGACGCCGCGACGCGTGTCTCCAACAGACAGTCAGGCACGCTTGGCTGACTGCGTGTTAGAACGTGCAAAGATATCTTTAGGGCCAAGAGAGCCACCCTGTCAGATGGCAACTTTGAGAGGCTGATGTTTATGAAGGGCAACCAGCACCACGTCAAGGCAATGGAGAAGGCCCACCCACAGCAGTCGGAGTGAATGGAATTTTTCGAATATTAAATTTGAAATTAGCATTGAAAAAGTCCGAAGCATTGGAAAAGTCCTAAAAATATTCCAAGCCTCATTAAGGCCACTAATTACCCCCAATCGAAAGCCTTATAGGATTTTTGGCCAAAAATACTTTTTCTCTCTGAACTAAAATTTAATGTGCCTAACTATTTAAGTACATCCAGAATAATACACAAGCACCAAGAAATGACCTCGAAAACCCGTAAGTGGCGAGTAATTAGCATTGCAAAAGTAATTAAAATATTCTAAAAATCATTTGAACATTTTCTAAAAGCCATTTGAACAAGTTATAATCAATATATCAAATTTTGGTTAACAGATCCTTAAGCAGCATGTTCAGGAGTACCTATACTGCGATTTTGAGCAAAATCTAATTTTGGACGAAATTCCAAAAATTGTAAGGCTTACCCCTTACAGAATTTTTGGCCAAAAATACTTTTTCTCTCTGAACTAAAATTTAATGTGCCTAACTATTTAAGTACATCCAGAATAATACACAAGCACCAAGAAATGACCTCGAAAACCCATAAGTGGCGAGTAATTAGCATTGCAAAAGTAATTAAAATATTCTAAAAATCATTTGAACATTTTCTAAAAGCCATTTGAACAAGTTATAATCAAGATATCAAATTTTGGTTAACAGATCCTTAAGCAGCATGTTCAGGAGTACCTATACTGCGATTTTGAGCAAAATCTAATTTTGGACGAAATTCCAAAAATTGTAAGGCTTACCCCTTACAGAATTTTTGGCCAAAAATACTTTTTCTCTCTGAACTAAAATTTAATGTGCCTAACTATTTAAGTACATCCAGAATAATACACAAGCACCAAGAAATGACCTCGAAAACCCATAAGTGGCGAGTAATTAGCATTGCAAAAGTAATTAAAATATTCTAAAAATCATTTGAACATTTTCTAAAAGCCATTTGAACAAGTTATAATCAAGATATCAAATTTTGGTTAACAGATCCTTAAGCAGCATGTTCAGGAGTACCTATACTGCGATTTTGAGCAAAATCTAATTTTGGACGAAATTCCAAAAAATTGCAAGGCTTACCCCTTACAGAATTTTTGGCCAAAAATACTTTTTCTCTCTGAACTAAAATTTAATGTGCCTAACTATTTAAGTACATCCAGAATAATACACAAGGATCAAGAAATGACCTCGAAAACCCATAAGTGGCGAGTAATTAGCATTGCAAAAGTAATTAAAATATTCTAAAAATCATTTGAACATTTTCTAAAAGCCATTTGAACAAGTTATAATCAAGATATTAAATTTTGGTTAACAGATCCTTAAGCAACATGTTCAGGAGTACCTATACTGCGATTTTGAGCAAAATCTAATTTTGGACGAAATTCCAAAAAATTGCAAGGCTTACCCCTTACAGAATTTTTGGCCAAAATATTTTTTCTCAGAACTAAATTTTTAATGTGCCTACCTTTCTAACAAATACAATCTAGAATAATACACAACCAACAAGAATTGATCTTGAAAACCTTAAAATGGCGAGCAATTAGCATTGCAAAAGTAATTAAAATATTCTAAAAATCATTTGAACATTTTCTAAAAGCCATTTGAACAAGTTATAATCAAGATATCAAATTCTGCTAATAAGACTTAAGCAGCATATTCAGAGTACCTATACTGGTGATTTTGAGCAAAATCTAATTTGATTTAGGGCCCAAAATTGTAAGGTTTAATTTCTTACAGAATTTTGGCTAAAAGCTTTTTCTCTCTTAACTAAAATTTAATGTGCCTAACTATTTAAGTACATCCAGAATAATACACAAGCACCAAGAAATGACCTCGAAAAACCCATAAGTGGCGAGTAATTAGCATTGCAAAAGTAATTAAAATATTCTAAAAATCATTTAAACATTTTCTAAAAGCCATTTGAACAAGTTATAATCAAGATAACAAATTTTGGTTAACAGATCCTTAAGCATGTTCAGAGTATTCTAAGTACGGGCAGATTTTGGAGCAAAATCTAATTTGGATTTGAAATTCCAAAAATTGTATATTCTCAGCAATTTTCGCCAAAATACTTTTTTCTGGAACTAAAATTTAATGTGTGCTCTAACTATTTAAGTGTATCCAGAATAATACACAAGCACCAAGAAATGACCTCGAAACCCATATGGCGAGTAATTAGCATTGCAAAAGTAATTAAAATATTCTAAAAATCATTTGAACATTTTCTAAAAGCCATTTGAACAAGTTATAATCAAGATATCAAATTTTGGTTAACAGACCCTTAAGCAGCATGTTCAGGAGTACCTATACTGCGATTTTAAGCAAAATCTAATTTTGGACGAAATTCCAAAAATATTAAGGCTTACCCCTTACAGAATTTTTGGCCAAAAATACTTTTTCTCTCTGAACTAAAATTTAATGTGCCTAACTATTTAAGTACATCCAGAATAATACACAAGCACCAAGAAATGACCTCGAAAACCCATTAGTGGCGAGTAATTAGCATTGCAAAAGTAATTAAAATATTCTAAAAATCATTTGAACATTTTCTAAAAGCCATTTGAACAAGTTATAATCAAGATATCAAATTTTGGTTAACAGATCCTTAAGCAGCATGTTCAGGAGTACCTATACTGCGATTTTAAGCAAAATCTAATTTTGGACGAAATTCCAAAAATTGTAAGGCTTACCCCTTACAGAATTTTTGGCCAAAAATACTTTTTCTCTCAGAACTAAATTTTAATGTGCCTACCTTCTTAAATACACCCAGAATAATACACAACCACCAAGAATTGACCTTGAAAACCCAAAATGGCGAGCAATTAGCATTGCAAAAGTAAATAAAATATTCTAAAAATCATTTGAACATTTTCTAAAAGCCATTTGAACAAGTTATAATCAAGATATCAAATTTTGGTTAACAGATCCTTAAGCAGCATGTTCAGGAGTCCCTATATCAAGTGATTTGAGCAAAATCTAATTTGATTTAGCCCAAAAATTGTAAGGTTTACTCCTTACAGAATTTTTGGCCAAAATACTTTTTCTCTCTGAAGTAAAATTTAATGTGCCTAACTATTTAAGTACATCCAGAATAATTCACAAGCACCAAGAAATGACCTCGAAAACGCATCAATGACGAGTAATTAGCATTGCAAAAGTAATTAAATATTCTAAAAATCATTTGAACATTTTCTAAAAGCCATTTGAACAAGTTATAATCAAAATATCAAATTTTGCTTAACAGATCCTTAAGCAGCACATTCAGGAGTACCTATACTGAAATTTTGAACAAAATCCATTTGTGGACGAAATGCCAAAAATTGTAAGGTTTACCCCTTACAGAATTTTTGGCCAAAATACTTTTTTCTCTGAACTAAAATTTAATGTGCCTAACTATTTAAGTACATCCAGAATAATACACAAGCACCAAGAAATGACCTTGAAAACCCATAAGTGGCGAGTAATTAGCATTGCAAAAGTAATTAAAATATTCTAAAAATCATTTGATCATTCTCTAAAAGCCATTTGAACAAGTTATAATCAAGATATCAAATTTTGCTAACAGATCCTTACAGCATAAGTGTTGAGGAGTAATTTATACGCTGATTTTGGAGCAAAAATCTAATTTTACTTTAGCTCTAAAATTGTAAGGCTTTACCCCTTTTACAGAATTTTTGGCCAAAAATACTTTTTCTCTCTGAACTAAAATTTAATGTGCCTAACTATTTAAGTACATCCAGAATAATACACAAGCACCAAGAAATGACCTCGAAAACCCATAAGTGGCGAGTAATTAGCATTACAAAAGTAATTAAAATATTCTATAAATCATTTGAACATTTTCTAAAAGCCATTTGAACAAGTTATAATCAAGATATCAAATTTTGGTTAACAGATCCTTAAGCAGCACATTCAGGAGTACCTATACTTAAATTTTGAACAAAATCCATTTGTGGACGAAATGCCAAAAATTGTAAGGCTTACCCCTTACAGAATTTTTGGCCAAAATACTTTTTCTCTCTGAACTAAAATTTAATGTGCCTAACTATTTAAGTACATCCAGAATAATACACAAGCACCAAGAAATGACCTCGAAATCCCATAAGTGGCGAGTAATTAGCATTGCAAAAGTAATTAAATTATTCTAAAAATCATTTGAACATTTTCTAAAAGCCATTTGAACAAGTTATAATCAAGATATCAAATTTTGGTTAACAGATCCTTAATCAGCACATTCAGGAATATCTATACTGAAATTTTGAACAAAATCCATTTGTGGACGAAATGCCAAAAATTGTAAGGCTTACCCCTTACAGAATTTTTGGCCAAAAATACTTTTTCTCTCTGAAATAAAATTTAATGTGCCTAACTATTTAAGTACATCCAGAATAATACACAAGCACCAAGAAATGACCTCGAAAACCCATAAGTGGCGAGTAATTAGCATTGCAAAAGTAATTAAAATCTTCTAAAAATCATTTGAACATTTTCTAAAAGCCATTTGAACAAGTTATAATCAAGATATTAAATTTTGGTTAACAGATCCTTAAGCAGCACATTCAGGAGTACCTATACTGAAATTTTTAACAAAATCCATTTGTGGACGAAATGCCAAATATTGTAAGGCTTACCCCTTACAGAATTTTTGGCCAAAAATACTTTTTCTCTCTGAACTAAAATTTAATGTGCCTAACTATTTAAGTACATCCAGAATAATACACAAGCACCAAGAAATGACCTCGAAAACCCATAAGTGGCGAGTAATTAGCATTGCAAAAGTAATTAAAATATTCTAAAAATCATTTGAACATTTTCTAAAAGCCATTTGAACAAGTTATAATCAAGATATCAAATTTTGGTTAACAAATCCTTAAGCAGCATGTTCAGGAGTACCTATACTGCGATTTTGAGCAAAATCTAATTTTGGACGAAATTCCAAAAATTGTAAGGCTTACCCCTTACAGAATTTTTGGCCAAAAATACTTTTTCTCTCTGAACTAAAATTTAATGTGCCTAACTATTTAAGTACATCCAGAATAATACACAAGCACCAAGAAATGACCTCGAAAACCCATAAGTGGCGAGTAATTAGCATTGCAAAAGTAATTAAAATATTCAAAAAATCATTTGAACATTTTCTAAAAGCCATTTGAACAAGTTATAATCAAGATATCAAATTTTGGTTAACAGATCCTTAAGCAGCATATTCAGGAGTACCTATACTGCGTTTTGAGCTAAAATCTAATTTTGGACAGAATTTAAAAATTGTAAGAGCTTACCCCTTACAAATTTTGGCTGAAAATATCACCTATCTCTGAACTAAAATTTAATGTGCCTAACTATTTAAGTACATCAGAATAGCCACAAGCACTAAAATATTACTCAAAAACCCATAAGTGGCGAGTAAGTACTAGCATTGCAAAAGTAATTGAAATATTCTAAAATCATTTGAACATTTTTCTAAAAGCCATTTGAACAAGTTATAATCAAGATATCAAAATTTTGGTTAACAGATCCTTCAAGCAACATGTTCAGGAGTGCCTATACTGCGATTTTGAGCAAAAAGTCTAATTTTGGGACAAAATTCCAAAAATTTGTAAACTTACCCTTACAGAATTTTTTTATTAAAAGCTCTTTTCTATCTGAATTCCATTTGGCTAACCTTTAACTATTTAAAACTACATCCAGAATAATACACAAGCACCAAGAAATGACCTCGAAAAACCATAAGTGGCGAGTAATTAGCATTACAAAAGTAATTAAAATATTCTAAAAATCATTTGAACATTTTCTAAAAGCCATTTGAACAAGTTATAATCAAGATATCAAATTTTGGTTAACAGATCCTTAAGCAGCATGTTCAGGAGTACCTATACTGCGATTTTGAGCAAAATCAAATTTTGGACGAAATTCCAAAAATTGTAAGGCTTACCCCTTACAGAATTTTTGGCCAAAAATACTTTTTCTCTCTGAACTAAAATTTAATGTGCCTAACTATTTAAGTACATCCAGAATAATACACAAGCACCAAGAAATGACCTCGAAAACCCATAAGTGGCGAGTAATTAGCATTGCAAAAGTAATTAAAATATTCTAAAAATTATTTGAACATTTTCTAAAAGCCATTTGAACAAGTTATAATCAAGATAACAAATTTTGGTTAACAGATCCTTAAGCAGCACATTCAGGAGTACCTATACTGCGATTTTGATCAAAATCTATTTGTGGACGAAATGCCAAAAATTGTAAGGCTTACCCCTTACAGAATTTTTGGCCAAAAATACTTTTGCTCTCTGAACTAAAATTTAATGTGCCTAACTATTTCAGTAAATCCAGAATAATACACAAGCACCAAGAAATGACCTCGAAAACCCATAAGTGGCGAGTAATTAGCATTGCAAAAGTAATTAAAATATTCTAAAAATCATTTGAACATTGTCTAGAAGCCATTTGAACAAGTTATAATCAAGATATCAAATTTTGGTTAACAGATCCTTAAGCAGCACATTCAGGAGTACCTATACTGAAATTTTGAACAAAATCCATTTTTTGGCCGAAATGACGAAAATTGTAAGTCTATAGCCTTAAAGGATTTTTGGCCAAAAATACGTTTTCTCTCTGAACTAAAATTTAATGTGCCTAACTATTTAAGTACATCCAGAATAATACACAAGCACCAGAAATGACCTCGAAAACCCACAAGTGGCGAGTAATTAGCATTGCAAAAGTAATTAAAATATTCTAAAAATCATTTGAACATTTTCTAAAAGCCATTTGAACAAGTTATAATCAAGATATCAAATTTTGGTTAACAGATCCTTAAGCAGCACATTCAGGAGTACCTATACTGAAATTTTGAACAAAATTCATTTTTTGGCCGAAAATGACAAAAAGTGTAAGTCTTATGCCTTAAAGGATTTCTGGCCAAAAATACTTTTTCTCTCAGAACTAAAATTTAATGTGCCTAACTACTTAAGTACACCCAGAATAATACACAAGCACCAAGAAATGACCTTGAAAACCCAAAATGGCGAGCAATTAGCATTGCAAAAATAATTAAAATTTTCTAAAAGCCATTTGAACATTTTTCTAAAAGCCATTTGAACAAGTTATAATCAAGATGTCAAATTTTTTGGTTAACAGATAACTTAAGCAGCATGTTCGGGGTCCCTATGCTGCGATTTTTTGAGCAAAATCTAATTTTGGACGAAATTCCAACAATTGTAAGGCTTACCCCTTACAGAATTTTTGGCCAAAAATACTTTTTCTCTCTGAACTAAAATTTAATGTGCCTAACTATTTAAGTACATCCAGAATAATACACAAGCACCAAGAAATGACCTCGAAAACCCATAAGTGGCGAGTAATTAGCATTGCAAAAGTAATTAAAATATTCTAAAAATCATTTGAACATTTTCTAAAAGCCATTTGAACAAGTTATAATCAAGATATCAAATTTTGGTTAACAGATTCTTAAGCAACATGTTCAGGAGTACCTATACTGCGATTTTGAGCAAAATCTAATTTTGGACGAAATTCCAAAAATTGTAAGGCTTACCCCTTACAGAATTTTTGGCCAAAAATACTTTTTTTCTCTGAACTAAAATTTAATGTGCCTAACTATTTAAGTACATCCAGAATAATACACAAGCACCAAGAAATGACCTCGAAAACCCATAAGTGGCGAGTAATTAGCATTACCAAAAGTAATTAAAATATTCTGAAAAATCATTTGAACATTTTTTCTAAAGCCATTTGAACAGAGATTATAATCAAGATATCAAATTTTTGGTTAACAGATCAATAGCAACATGTTCAGGAGTACCTATACCTGCGATTTTAGAGCAATCTAATTTTGGACAATTTAAAAATTGTAAGAGAGCTTACCCTTACAAATTTTTGGCCAAAAATACTTTTTTTCTCTTAACTAAAATTTAATGTGCCTAACTATTTAAGTACATCAGAGATAATACACAAGCACCAACAAATGACCTCGAAAACCCGTAAGTGGCGAGTAATTAGCATTGCAAAAGTAATTAAAATATTCTAAAAATAATTTGAACATTTTCTAAAAGCCATTTGAACAAGTTATAATCAAGATATCAAATTTTGGTTAACAGATCCTTAAGCAGCATGTTCAGGAGTACCTATACTGCGATTTTGAGCAAAATCTAATTTTGGATGAAATTCCAAAAATTGTAAGGCTTACCCCTTACAGAATTTTTGGCCAAAAATACTTTTTCTCTCTGAACTAAAATTTAATGTGCCTAACTATTTAAGTACATCCAGAATAATACACAAGCACCAAGAAATGACCTCGAAAACCCATAAACGGCGAGTAATTAGCATTGCAAAAGTAATTAAAATATTCTAAAAATCATTTGAACAATTTCTAAAAGCCATTTGAACAAGTTATAATCAAGATATCAAATTTTGGTTAACAGATCCTTAAGCAGCATGTTAAGGAGTACCTATACTGCGATTTTGAGCAAAACCTAATTTTGGACGAAATTCCAAAAATTGCAAGGCTTACCCCTTACAGAATTTTTGGCCAAAAATACTTTTTCTCTCTGAACTAAAATTTAATGTGCCTAACTATTTAAGTACATCCAGAATAATACACAAGCACCAAGAAATGACCTCGAAAACCCATTAGTGGCGAGTAATTAGCATTGAAAAAGTAATTAAAATATTCTAAAAATCATTTGAACATTTTCTAAAAGCCATTTGAACAAGTTATAATCAAGATATCAAATTTTGATTAACAGATCCTTAAGCAGCATATTCAGGAGTACCTAATCTAATTTTGGACGAAATTCCAAAAATTGTAAGGCTTACCCCTTACAGAATTTTTGGCCAAAAATACTTTTTCTCTCTGAACTAAAATTTAATGTGCCTAACTATTTAAGTACATCCAGAATAATACACAAGCACCAAGAAATGACCTCGAAAACCCATAAGTGGCGAGTAATTAGCATTACAAAAGTAATTAAAATATTCTAAAAATCATTTGAACATTTTCTAAAAGCCATTTGAACAAGTTATAATCAAGATATCAAATTTTGGTTAACAGATTCTTAAGCAACATGTTCAGGAGTACCTATACTGCGATTTTGAGCAAAATCTAATTTTGGACGAAATTCCAAAAATTGTAAGGCTTACCCCTTACAGAATTTTTGGCCAAAAATACTTTTTCTCTCAGAACTAAATTTTAATGTGCCTACCTTCTTAAATACACCCAGAATAATACACAACCACCAAGAATTGACCTTGAAAACCCAAAATGGCGAGCAATTAGCATTGCAAAAGTAATTAAAATATTCTAAAAATCATTTGAACATTTTCTAAAAGCCATTTGAACAAGTTATAATCAAGATATCAAATTTTGGTTAACAGATCCTTAAGCAGCATGTTCAGGAGTACCTATACTGCGATTTTGAGCAAAATCTAATTTTGGACGAAATTCCAAAAATTGTAAGGCTTACCCCTTACAGAATTTTTGGCCAAAAATACTTTTTCTCTCAGAACTAAAATTTAATGTGCCAAACTATTTAAGTACATCCAGAATAATACACAAGCACCAAGAAATGACCGAAAACCCATAAATGGCGAGTAATTAGCATTGCAAAAGTAATTAAAATATTCTAAAAATCATTTGAACATTTTCTAAAAGCCATTTGAACAAGTTATAATCAAGATATCAAATTTTGGTTAACAGATCCTTAAGCAGCATGTTCAGGAGTACCTATACTGCGATTTTGAGCAAAATCTAATTTTGGACGAAATTCCAAAAATTGTAAGGCTTACCCCTTACAGAATTTTTGGCCAAAAATACTTTTTCTCTCTGAACTAAAATTTAATGTGCCTAACTATTTAAGTACATCCAGAATAATACACAAGCACCAAGAAATGACCTCAAAAACCCATAAGTGGCGAGTAATTAGCATTGCAAAAGTAATTAAAATATTCTAAAAATCATTTGAACATTTTCTAAAAGCCATTTGAACAAGTTATAATCAAGATATCAAATTTTGGTTAACAGATCCTTAAGCAGCATGTTCAGGAGTACCTTTTCTGCGATTTTGAGCAAAATCTAATTTTGGACGAAATTCCAAAAATTGTAAGGCTTACCCCTTACAGAATTTTTGGCCAAAAATACTTTTTCTCTCTGAACTAAAATTTAATGTGCCTAACTATTTAAGTACATCCAGAATAATACACAAGCACCAAGAAATGACCTCAAAAACCCATAAGTGGCGAGTAATTAGCATTACAAAAGTAATTAAAATATTCTAAAACTCATTTGAACATTTTCTAAAAGCCATTTGAACAAGTTATAATCAAGATATCAAATTTTGGTTAACAGATCCTTAAGCAGCACATTCAGGAGTACCTATACTGAAATTTTGAACAAAATCCATTTTTTGGCCGAAAATGACAAAAATTGTAAGTCTTATGCCTTAAAGGATTTTTGGCCCAAAATACCTTTTCTCTCTGAACTAAAATTTAATGTGCTTAACTATTTAAGTACATTCAGAATAATACACAAGCACCAAGAAATGACCTCGAAAACCCATAAGTGGCGAGTAATTAGCATTGCAAAAGTAATTAAAATATTCTAAAAATCATTTGAACATTTTCTAAAAGCCATTTGAACAAGTTATAATCAAGATATCAAATTTTGGTTAAGAGATCCTTAAGCAGCACATTCAGGAGTACCTATAC
>NW_024751282.1:0-117500 GCF_018991925.1 Homarus americanus
AGTTACGTATTGCTTGCCTTCTTTCATTGATGAGCTCCATTTCATATTCCTTTTTCCTGGCCCTCCGTCTACCATCTCCTTTCTCGTCCTCCCATTACCTCCTCCTTTCATCATTCATTCTCCTGTCCTCCTCCACCTCCTTTTTCCCTCCCCCCCACTAATTGTCTCCTCCTCCTCCTCCATTTCTCTCCTCCCCATTCCTACTCCCTTCCGTCTTTCCTCATCCTCTCCCACCTCCTCCCTCTTTCCTCATCCTCTTCCCCCATCCCCCCTGCCAGTCCACCTCCCCACTCCACCTCTCCAACACCCCCCATCTCTCTCCCACACCTGCAACACAGCGACATGAATCATCCTGCAATATGTGGCTTGTGCTTATGTGTCAGTCTTTAATCATTGGCCTGGGCTACCACCTGCCTATGGTTATTAGGTCACCCCATGGCAATCATTTATAATGGGGCCCCACAGGAGAGCAAATGGTGGTGATATCAAGAATAATGTTTATCAAGTCATTTTCTGGGGGATATATGTGTGTGTGTGTGTGTGTGTGTGTGTGTGTGTGTGTGTGTGTGTTTTTAAGTATCAGATATCAACCACCACCAGAAGGTCCACCAATTGCTACAACCACAACCATGAGACACCACATCAACAGCCACCACAACGACAAGATCCAACAACCAGACTAACCTACAAACCACCACTACAAGACCCAACAACCAGACCAACCATAACAACAACAACCACAAACTACAAGATCCAGTAACCAGAGACTAACGACAACCGACCACTACAAGACCCAACAACCAGACTAACTACAACCAACAACTACAAGACCCAACAACCAGACCAACTACAACAACAACAACCACAACTACAAGACCCAACAACCAGACTAACAACAACAACAGCAGCCACCATTACAGCAATTAACAACAACAACCACAACTACAAGACCCAACAACCAGACCAGCCACAACCCTCACAACCAACAACACTCGAGCCTCTTCTACACATACAGGTCCGTTTCACTGTCTGACAACCAAAAAAACGACAAACTATATTATTTTTCCCTTCATTCCTCTCCCCAAGGACAAGATCACCACCTCCTCTTCGTGACCATAAGACCCCAGATCCTCCCTGGGGTATATGCACATTCCCGACTTCACTGCCGACAGATGAGTCTTTAACACTGTCATGGTCCCTGAAAATCACCCATGGAGTTAAGTCAGAGAGGCGCACTTATGTTAATCACACAGCACTTTAGGCGATTGCCCTTCGTCTGCCCGGTGATGCCTGGAACCCCCCAAGCCCTGTTACTGATTTTTTGTCTGTTTTAAAGTGATTTGATTATATTATTATTTTTTAAGTTTATGTTACATTTTCCTGTATTTTGTTTAGCTCTGAATAGTTATTTTAGTATTTTCTTTTTGTGGTATTTTTTTTACTGTTCGATCTCTCTTTCTCCTATTTTGTTTTCAATTGTCGATATTCTGCTTCTAATTTCCTTCATTTTCTTCTTCTACGTCTTATTCTTCATTTTCTTATTATTTATTCGTACTTTCTTTTTATTCTTATTCGTTATTTTGTTCATGTCTTTCTTTGTCTGTGTCCATGACATGACAGAGAGAGGGGTGAGGAGGACAGAGGGAGATAGTGAGAAACAGAAACATGATAAGAGAGAGAGTGAGGCTAAGATAAAGAGAGAGAGGGATGTATAGAGAGAGGAGAATAGCGAGAGAACGAAAGTAAGAATAGACAGATAACAAAAGAGAGAAAGAGAGAAACCGAAATAATCAGATAAATGAGGATATATTTAGAGATGAAGAAAACTAATGATTACAAGAGAGAGAGAGAGAGAGAGAGAGAGAGAGAGAGAGAGAGAGAGAGAGAGAGAATAAAATACGAAATCATGAGACGAGAGAGGAAAAATAACGAGTTTCAAAGAGAGAGAGAGAGAGAGAGAGAGAGAGAGAGAGAGAGAGAGAGAGAGAGAGAACTAGCTTAACGCCCCAAAAATTATACTGGCTGTATCCCAAAGGCCAGGAAACATAATAAAATACAAACTTCCGTGAACAAGTAACTACAAAGGTTTGGATCCGGCCTCAAGGGTGTTGATCTCACGACGAAGGTTGTATAAGTTCTAAAACCCTCTTTATTATTTACTGCCGATGCTCATATGTTTTTATTTTATTATTATTCACTGCACTGGTACATGTGGTGATACTAGTGTTTATTAGTTGAGGTGTCTGTCTGTTGACGTGTGTGTGTGTGTGTGTGTGTGTGTGTGTGTGTGTGCAGTAACCCACCCACAGCAGGGTCGACACAGCGGCTACTCAATTGAGGCAATTAGCACCACGTGAACTGGCCAGGTATACGACCACCCGTAGGTGTGTCCAGGGGTGTCTAACGTGTGTGTGTGTGTGTGTGTGTGTGTGTGTGTGTGTGTGTGTGTGTGTGTGTGTGTGTGTGTGTGTGTGTGTGTGTCTCTCTTACCTCCTCCTCCACCCCCCACCCTCACCACTTAATCATTCTCTACCTTCTCTCCCTGTTCCTCCCTCACCCTCACCTATCTCGATCATTCCCATCTCTCCCTTCCTCCATCTCTCTCCCTCCCTCCCTCCCCTTCCATTCATTCCCCATATTTACTCTCCACTCTCCCCACCCACCTCCTCTGCTCCTCTCCTACTCCCCCTCACTCACCCCTTCCCTCATTCCTTCCTCTCATCCTCACCTCCCCACACAGCCCTTTTCCACATCCTCTTCCCACTCTTTATCCTCCTTCCGCATCTCTCACTTGTATTGGAGAGAGAGAGAGAGAGAGAGAGAGAGAGAGAGAGAGAGAGAGAGAGAGAGAGAGTCACATATTTATTGGTTCACCCACCCCCCTAAATTTTCAGAGATTCACAAACACTCTGACGGAACCTATAATTTGTCACTTATTAGAGGCATTATAAGCCTACCAGGGACCGAACCCGTGTGCTCGAAGCTTCATGAATCAACAACACATCGACGCGTCCCACCACCTTCAGACCCTGGATTAAAACCCTTAATTTAACGAATTTTTGCATTTGAGCAGGTCCGTTGTGTTGGTCGCGGAGGCAGCCACGGGCGTCTTTACTCTGCTACGCCCACCTTCCACTACGTCACTAGTTAACCCAGCTCTCATTGGTCCCCGGAGGATGACGTTCGCCGTTCTCTGTAATGGTGACGTCATTACTCAATCTCGTAAATGTTATTAATATAATAAATATCTGAGGTTAATTATGATAATAAAATTAGTTTATTGTATAATTAAAATATTAAAAAAATCCGACCAGTTATAAGGAATAGATGAGGCTAAATTAGTCTGAAATATTAGGTGGCCAAGACGTCTACATGGTCCATGATCAAGTGTTCTTCTCACTTGTGATTATATTTAAAAAGAAGTAATCTCGGTCCCTAACCTAACCTAACCTAACCTAACCATTACCTAACCTAACTTAACCTAACCTAACCTAACCTAACCTAACCTAACGTAACTTAACCTAATCCAACTAGGTTTTTAAGCCCACTGAGATTTAACCCAAAAGTTATATTGATTGGATTAAGTTAGGTTGGGATAGGCTGCAGCGTATTTAGACATAGTTAGAAAATGACAGGGGCCTATTAGGACTATGGTCTAACAGGACTTAGCTTATTAGTCCTATTAAGGCTAGGTCTAATAGACTGGAGCCTAAGAGGACTGGGGTCTATTAATGCTGGGTTTCCTAGACTGGGACTATTATGAGGCTGGGTTCTCCTAGGACTGGGACTATTATGAGGCTGGGTTCTCCTAGGACTGGGACTATTATGAGGTTGGGTTCTCCTAGGACTGGGGTCTATCAGAACGTGGGTTCTCCTAGGACTGGGGTCTCTCAGAACGTGGATTCTCCTAGGACTGGGATCTATCAGACTGGGGCCCACGTCACCAGTCACCCTCACTACGCCGGCAGACACAAGCGTCAAGGTATCGGTGTTTATAGTCTTATTTATCCTAATTTATGCACCAAAGCTGTACAATGGCGTCGGATTAGAGGGTAACTAAAGTAAAAAAACATATATATTGTTGACTCGCATCTACTGATAACCCTTTGTGGTCGTCAGTTTGGTCCTGGAACTGGTTCATACCTGCACTACACACGCACACACAACACACGTATATACCTGCACCACACACCTGGCTCGTCTCCCGTTATTGGGGTAATTAAATAGGTATAGGTAATAGGAATGTAATTTTTGTGATTTTTTTTGTTGTTGTCAGATTAGAAAATGAAACTGTTTGATGTTTGTCACTTCGTCGCGACATTCAAAGCTTAATCCCATTATGCCTGAGGCCTCAGAAGCCACTGAGGGAATCTCCGGATTAGTGAGTCTTGCCAGCGGGTTAATACCTTTTAACTCTACCTCAAACAACATTAACCATCCTCAACAAGTGACCATTCCCAAACAACCTCACAACTCATAACAAAAAAACTACCCTCGAGACTCATAATGACCTAGGATAATGAAGGTTAGATGAGTGAAATAGAGACGGCAGCACCAGCAACGACGATCACCAGGAGATAGGAGTGTGTGGTGATCTGGTCTAGCAGCCACAATGGTGAGAACCTCTACAGCCTCACATATGAAAAATACTGGGATATTAACACCCCTAATGCCTTCCTCCTCCTCCTTCCCACTCCTACCTCCTCCTCCTCACCCTACCCACCTCCTCACTCCTACCCACCTCCTCACCTCCCTCCTCTCTGCATACTACCAGGTAAGGCGAACTATGAGGTGAGTGGTGGTGGAGGTGAGGCAGTGATGGTGGCATGAGGTGAGAGGTGGTGGAGGTGAGTTGTGGCGAGAGGTGATGGTGGTGTGAGGTGAGTGTTGGTGGTGAGAGGTGAGAGGTGGTGGAGGTGAGTTGTGGTGGTGAGGTGATGTGGTGTGAGGTGAGTGGTGGTGTGTGAGGTGAGGTTGGTGGTGTGGAGGTGAGTGTTGGTGGTGGAGAGTGTTGTGGTGTGAGGTGAGGTTTGTGGAGAGGTGAGAGGTGGTGTGTGAGGTGAGAGGTGGCGAGAGGTGATGGTGGTGTGTGAGGTGAGTGTTGGTGGTGTGGAGGTGAGGTTGGTGGTGTGGAGGTGAGTGGGTGGCGAGAGGTGATGGGTGGTGGTGGTGGAGGTGAGAGGTGGCGAGAGGTGATGGTGGTGTGAGGAGTGTAGGTGGTGTGGAGGTGAGGGTATGTGAGAGGTGATGGGTGGTGGAGGGAGGGTGGTGAGGTGAGAGGTGGCGAGGGAGGAGAGGTGATGGTGGTGTGAGGGGTGAGAGGTGGGAGGTGAGGAGGTAGGTGGGAGGTGAGGTAGTGTGGAGGTGAGGGAGGCAGGTGATGGTGGTGGTGTGAGGTGAGTTGGTGGTGTGAGGTGAGTGGGTGGTGTGAGGGGTGGTGTGAGGTGGTGGTGGTGTTAGGGTGAGTGGTGGTGTTAGGTGTGGTGAGGGAGTGGTGGAAGAAGTGGTGTTGTGGTGGTGTGAGGTGAGTGGTGTGGAGGTGAGTGAGGTGGGAGGAGTGGTGGTGTGAGGTGAGTGGTGGTGTTAGTGGTGGTGTGGAGGAGGGTGGTGGTGTTAGTGGTGGTGTGAGGGAGGTGGTGTTAGGTGGTGGGTGGTGTGGAGGGTGGTGTGAGGTGAGTGGTGGGAGGTGAGTGGTGGTGAGGAGTGGTGGTGGTGGAGGAGGGAGGTGTAAGGTGAGTGGAGGTGTTAGGGTGAGTGGTGGTGTTAGTGGTGGTGTGAGGGAGGAGTGGTGGTGTTAGTGGTGGTGGTGTGAGGTGAGTTGATGGTGTGAGGTGAGGGTGGTGTGGAGGTGAGTGGTGGTGTTAGGTGAGGGTGGTGTTAGTGGTGGTGTGAGGTGAGTGGTGGTGTTAGTGGTGTTAGCGGTGGTGTGGAGGTGAGTGGTGGTGTGGAGGTGAGGAAGGTGTGAGGTGAGTGTTGGTGGTGAGAGGTGGAGAGAGGTGATGGCGGTGGAGGTGAGGTGGTGGGGTGGTGAGGTGAGTGGTGGTGTTAGTGGTGGTGTGAGGTGAGGGGATGGTGTTATGGTGGTGTGGAGGTGAGTGTGGTGGTGGGAGGAGAGGTAGTGGAGGTGAGTGGTGGTGTGAGGTGAGTGGTGGTGAAAGTGGTAGTGGAGGAGTGGTGAGTGGTGTTAGCGGTGGTGTGAGGTGAGTGGTGGTGAGGAGTGGTGGGAGGTGAGTGGTGGTGGAGGTGAGTGGTGGTGTTAGTGGTGGTGTGTGAGGTGAGTGGTGGTGTAAGGTGAGTGGGTGTTAGGGTGAGAGGTGGTGTTAGTGGTGGTGAGTGAGGTGAGGTTGATGGTGGTGGTGAGGGTGGTGGAGGTGGAGTGGTGGTGTTAGTGGTGGTGTGGGAGGTGGAGGTGAGGGTGGTGTTAGGTGGTGGTGTGGAGGTGAGGTGGGAGTGGTGTTAGGTGGTGGTGGAGGTGAGTGGTGATGGTGTGAGGTGAGGGTGTGAGGTGAGTGGTGGTGTTAGTGAGGGAGGTGTAAGTGGTGGTGTGTGAGGTGAGTGGTGGTGTTAGGTGGTAAGAAGTGGTGGTGTGAGGTGAGTGGGTGGTGTGGAGGTGAGGGTGGGAGATAGGGTGGTGGTGGAGGTGAGTGGTGGTGTTAGTGGTGGTGGTGGTGAGTGGTGTTAGTGGTGTTAGTGGTGGTGTGGAGGTGAGTGGTGGTGTTAGGTGGTGGTGGTGGTAAGAAGTGGTGGGAGGTGAGTGGTGGTGAGGGTGTGGTGTAGTGGTGGTGTGGAGGTGGAGTGGGTAGGTGTTAGTGGTGGTGTGGAGGTGGAGTGGTGTTAGTGGTGTGAAGTGGTGGTGTGAGGTGAGTGGTGGAGGTAAGAGTGGTGGGAGGTGAGGTGGTGTGAGGTGAGGTGGTGTTAGTGGTGGTGAGGTGAGTGGTGGTGTTAGTGTTAGCGGTGGTGGAGGTGAGTGGTGGTGTTAGGGTGGTGTGGAGGTGAGTGGTGGTGTTAGCGGTGGTGTGTGGTGAGTGGTGGGAGGGTGGGAGGAGGAGGGGTGGTGTGGGAGGTGAGTGGTGGTGTTAGGTGGTGGTGTAGAGGTGAGGGTGTGGAGGTGAGTGGTGGTGTGGTGGTGGTGGTGGTGTGTTAGTGGTGGTGGTGGTGTGAGGTGAGTGGTGGTGTAGTGATGGTGGTGGTGTTAGGTGGTGGTGGTGGTGTGAGGTGAGGTGAGGTGAGTGGTGGTGTTAGTGGTGGTGGGTGGTGGTGTTAGTGGTGGTGGTGGTGTGGAGGTGAGTGGTGTGTGATGGTGGTGGTGGTGGTGGAGGTGAGTGGTGGTGTGGTGGTGGTGGTGTTAGTGGTGGTGGTGGTGTTAGTGGTGGTGGTGGTGTGAGGTGGGGGTGGTGTGAGGTGTGAGTGGTGGTGTTAGTGGTGGTGGTGGTGTTAGGTGGTGGTGGTGTTAGTGGTGGTGGTGGTGTTAGTGGTGGTGGTGGTGGTGGAGGTGAGTGGTGGTGTGAGGTGATGGTGGTTGTTGTGGTGGTGGTGTTAGGTGGTGGTGTGGAGGTGAGTGGTGTGAGGTGAGTGGTGGTAGTGGTGGTGTGGTGGTGTTAGGTGGTGGTGGTGGTGTTAGTGGTGGTAGTGGTGTGTGGTGAGGTGTGTTAGGTGGTGGTGGTGTTAGTGGTGGTGGTGTGGTGGTGAGGGTGGTGTGGAGGTGGTGGTGGTGTTGGTGGTGGTGGTGGTGTAGGCAGTGGTGGTTGTGGTGGTGGTGGTGGTGTTAGTGGTGGGTGGAGGTGTGGGTGGTGATGTAGCGGTGGTGTTAGTGGTGGTGGTGGTGTGTAGTGGTGGTGGTGGTGGGTGTTAGTGGTGGTGGTGGTGTGGAGGTGTGGGTGAGGTGAGTGGTGGTTGTTGTGGTGTTAGTGGTGGTGTGGAGGTAAGGTGGTGTTAGTGGTGGTGGTGGTGTTGTGGTGGTGGTGGGTGTTAGTGGTGGGTGGGTGGGTGTGGTGGTGGTGGTGGTGGTGTGAGGTACGGTGGTGGTAGTGGTGGTGGTGGTGGTGGTGGTATTAGTGGTGGTGGTGTTAGGTGGTGTGGTGGTGAATTGGTGGTGGTGGTGGTAGTGGTGGTGGTGGTGTTGTTAGTGGTGGTGTGAGGTGAGCGGTCATCAGTGGGTGGAGGTGCACTAAATGGGTGGTAGTGGATTCAAACTTGACTGGATATATAATAGACTGTGTGTGTTGAGTGATTGGTCGCCATTTATCTATCCATTCCTCTTTGTCTCATCCATCTATCCATCTATTCATCTTAGTACCGTTCCACTCCATCCATCCATATCCAAAGTCCATCCAACTGTACATCCATCTATCTATATATGTACCTTTCCAACCATCCAGACAACAACACACACACACACACACACACACACACACACACACACACACACACACACACACACACACACACACACACACACACACACACACACACCTGGGCTACATCCACACTATCAGCATGAAACCTACGCCAACATCTTCAAACCTTCACTTTGAGACAAGGTGAGAGAGAGAGAGAGAGAGAGAGAGAGAGAGAGAGAGAGAGAGAGAGAGAGGCAGCACCCTGCAACATTCTCTTCGCTCATGGAGACACTGCCTGCATTGCCCCTCTGTTAGTTTTTCAACCGATACCATTTCATTAAAACTTTTCCCTGATTTTTTTCCTCAGTATTTCTCCTCCCCCCGGCCTCCGCCTGTGTCTTATTGAATTGCGAAATAGTTCTCTGTTAACCCTTTCATATTTTTTGGTGAGGTTTGTGGAGTTGGGGAATGTCGGAGGCAGTTTGATGGCAGAGCAAGTTGGGCTTTGTGGTGGCTGGGGAGAGAGGTGGAGGGGTGAGGGGAGGGGAGAGAGGTGAGGGTGAGGGAGGGAGAGAGGTGAGGGGAGGGAGGGAGAGGGTGAGGGTGAGGGGAGGGAGAGAGGTGAGGGGTGAGAGGGTGGGGGAGGGAGGGGGGAGGGGTGGAGGGAGGGAAAGAGGGTGGGGGTGAGGGTGGATGAAGAGGAAGGAGAGAGGGGAGGGGCGAGGTGGAAGGCAAAGAGGAGGGTAAAAGGATTTACGGTTAACAACGATGACAAAGCTTGGAGTACAGTTTGCCTATTCTGAGTAATTCACTCAGGTCTTGACACTGAGGGTGGTATCACCTCTAAGTGCCACGCAGGACAGAGGTTCATACACAAAGAAGTACATCATATTCATTAACAGTATATATAGGTCAGATTCATGTGGGTGATATCACTGTTCACTGCCACGCAGGACAGTGGTTCATACACAAAGAAATACATCATATTCATTAGCCAGAATCATGTGGGTGATGTCACTGCTCACTGCCATGCAGGACAGTGGTTCATATACATAAGGAGTCACATTCTATTTGAGGACTGATCAGTGTGGGCTAGCAGCAAATTTTGTATAAACAGCAAGAATGTCCTCAAGCACTCCTGATTCAATGTAGTAATTACAAAGTTCATGATGCAATAAGTCAATTGGCCTGAAGTCTTTGACAGTGTCACATTCAATAATATAGTGTTCAAGTGTATGCTTTAAAGGTTTATCACAAAGTTTACATGCCGAGTGTTCCGGTATGGGTACTGCGATACTAACTTGCCAGATGTGTCTGTATCCTAGCCTAATTCTGGCCACGACTACATCACATTGTCTAGTTCTGTCCTTATGCTGCCCATACCGGTACCTCTCGTTACACAATTTGTCATATTTACTAATGCTACAACTGTCAGGTCTCTCTGCATTTCTCAGTTCTTCTAGATCAGAGTTCATGATTCTGACTTGAATGTTTTTAAGTACTGCATTGGACAGGCCAAGGTCACGGTCAACATTTCCTCTCTTACATGCCTCATTGGCCAGTCTATCAGCACGGTCATGATACTTAATTCCAACATGGGACGGAATCAACACAAATTCAATACGATAGTTGTTCTCCTGAGCTGTTATCACATTTCTTTTAATATCACAAACAACTTTAAGACATAAAACCTGACGGACTGTTTATTGCTATCAAAGCACTTTGAGAGTCACAGAATATCACCCCACCTCCATTTTCCTTTGCTGCTACAATTGCACAGCCTGTTCTACCTGTGTTTGTCTGCACAGAACCATCAGTAAAAGCATAACATTCGCTTGATTTAATACTCTCTATGTGTCTGTTAATAGTTTCTAGTGTAACACATCTCACCGCATCGGTGTTTAACATTTGCTTACTACCAACAGGAGTGTAACTAATAAGAACTGATATATCCAGCCAAGGAGGAATGGCATTAATGGGTTCGTCTGGGGTGATTGGGACATTCAGAGTCAAGAGATCTGCAACACTTTTATGAAGCCACGCCCCAAAGAGAGTCTTTTGTGGAAAATTAGCGAGATAGTCGGGATTACTTAGATAGAACATCAACTCAGTTTGACCTGTAGTTTGGGGACCATTGTTCTTCAAAACTTTGACACAAAACATGGTATTAAGTAGAGCTATCCTCTCAGATAGGGAGGGCAGCCCGAGCTCTTTCCTCATGTTTACAATTCTGGTTGATTTTGTACATCCTAGAATGATGGGCATGGCTTCAATTTGCACTACCTCAAGGCTGTTGAGTTGTTTAGGCGGAATAGTCGCAAGATGGAGAGCATGATAGTCAACTACAGAACGAATGAAGTGAAGATAGAAAGTGCGAGCACAGGCGATGTTAATTCTATAGCCCTTTCACATTAAATCCCAGATATTTATAAGAGCTACATTGTTATTTTAGTTAACAAATTTACTGATAAAGCTTGGAGTACAGTTTGCCTATTGTGAGTAATTCAGTCAGGTCTTGACACTGAGGGTGGTATCACTTTTCACTGCCACGCAGGACAGAGGTTCATACACAAAGAAATACAACATATTCATTAACAGTATATATATATATATATATATATATATATATATATATATATATATATATATATATATATATATATATATATATATATATATATATATATATATATATATATATATATATCAGATTCATGTGGGTGATGTCACTGTTACATGAGAGAGAGGACCCACTTAACAAAATACAACAGGGCACTTTTCACACCCTCCTCCTCTCCTCTTCCTATTCATCAGCTCTCCACCTTATCTCCTCCTCCTCCTCATTCATCCTCCTCCTCCTCATTCATCACCTTCTCCTCCTCCTCCTCATTCATCACCTCCTCCTCCTCCTCCTCATTCATCACCTCCTCCTCCTCATTCATCATCTCCACCTCCTCCCCCTCCACCTCCTCAACACCTCTGGCAACACTGGAGTAACATTCTAACATAATTTTTTCTTTCTCTCTCTCCTCCTCTCTCCCCCCTCTCTCCTCTCCCTCTCTCCTCCCTCTCTCCCTCACACTACCTCCCTATATCCTTCCTCTACCTACCTATCACCTCCCTTCCCTCTCCCTCCCACCCCTTCCTCCCCTCCCTCCCTCCCCCCTCACTCCCTCACTCGTGTATTTTTTTCTTCACGTCGTTTTGTGTGTTGTTGTGCAGCTTCTTCCCTCTCGTCTGCCTCTCCTCCACACCTCTGATTGTTGGGTGGCTGGGTGGGGGTGTCAGAGTGGGGGGATTAAAGAAAGGGAGGGAGGGGAGAGGAGAGAAAGGAGAGAGAGGAGGAGGAGGAGAGAAAGAAATAGTACTTGCAACAACCAGACACTTAACAGTTGTCAACACCCTAGTTCCTCCTCAACTACCACCAGAGAGAGAGAGAGATATTATTGTTATTTATTCCTGTCGAGAAGGTCCAGGGTGCTAGGGCCGGGGTACTATGAGGTCCAGGGTGCTAGGGCCGGGTTACTATGAGGTCCAGGGTGCTAGGGCCGGGTTACTATGAGGTCCAAGGTGCTAGGGCCGGGGTACTATGAGGTCAGGGTGCTAGGGCCGGGTTACTATGAGGTCCAGGGTGCTAGGGCCCGGGTTAATATGAGGTCAGGGTGCTAGGGCCGGGTTACTATGAGGTCCAGGGTGCTAGGGCCGGGTTACTATATGAGGTCCAGGGTGCTAGGGCCGGGTTACTATGAGGTCCAGGGTGCTAGGGCCGGGTTACTATGAGGTCAGGGTGCTAGGCCGGGTTACTATGAGGTCCAGGGTGCTAGGGCCGGGTTACTATGAGGTCCAGGGTGCTAGGGCCGGGTTACTATGAGGTCCAGGGTGCTAGGGCCGGGTTACTATGAGGTCCAGGGTGCTAGGGCCGGGTTACTATGAGTCAGGGTGCTGGGGCCGGGTTACTATGAGGTCCAGGGTGCTGGGGCCGGGTTACTATGAGGTCCAGGGTGCTAGGGCGGGTTACTATGAGGTCCAGGGTGCTGAGGCCGGGTTACTATGAGGTCCAGGGTGCTAGGGCCGGGTTACTATGAGGTCAGGGTGCTAGGGCCGGGTTACTATGAGGTCCAGGGTGCTAGAGCCGGGTTACTATGAGGTCAGGGTGCTGAGGCCGGGTTGCATGGTCCAGGGTGCTAGGGCGGGTTACTATGAGGTCCAGGGTGCTAGGGCCAGGTTACTATGAGGTCCAGGTGCTAGGGCCAGGTTACTATGAGGTCAGGGTGCTGGGATTACTAGGTCCAGGGTGCTGGGGCCGGGTTGTGGTCAAGGGTGCTAGGGCCGGGTTACTATAGTTCCAGGGTGCTGGGGCCGGGTTTATGAGGTCCAGGTGGGGGCCGGGTTACTATATGAGGTCCAGGGTGCTAGGGCCGGGTTACTATGAGGTCCGGTGCTGAGGCGGGTTACTATGAGGTCCAGGGTGCTAGGGCCGGGTTACTAAGGGTCCAGGGTGCTAGGGCCGGGTTACTATGAGGTCCAGGGTGCTAGGGCTGGATTACTATGAGGTCCAGGGTGCTGAGGCCGGGTTACTATGAGATCCAGGTGCTGGGCCGGTGTACTATGAGGTCCAGGGTGCTAGGGCCGGTCACTATGAGGTCCAGGGTGCTAGGGCCAGGTTGCTAGGTATTCCCGGGTTGCTAGGAGGGTCAGAACCCAACTTCAGCATATAACAGCATCATTGTGGCCGTCACTCACAATGTGGGAGTGGAAGAAGGAACTCAAAGTGTTAAGTTACTCCTGAGTTACATAATGCAGATCACCAATTAACCTAACCTAACCTAACCTAACCTAACTTCTTCTTCTACACCTACCCTCACCACCACCACCACCTCCACCACCCCATGAGTTGTGGTTCTCAAGGGGAAGGAAGTGGGCGGCCATCTTGAAACAACATATATCCAGGGCGTCATTATACCTCCGATATACTGGTATACTGCTCCTATACCCAGGTCTGTGTGTGTGTGTTTAAGAGGGCACCTTACTGCTCTTAATTATTACCCTATATGAAACATCTCTTCATTTAATACTAGTTTATGGGAGACCTAAATAATATTGTGGTAAACAGAATTCTTTTAAAATCCTATTTTTTCTCGAGACATAATGTAAACCCAGCTGAGAATTTGAGCCAATCATGGAGGTTTCCCGCCATAAACACAGAAAACGACAGAATTTGGTGCAATCGAGAGCCTCTTCGTCACCATTACATCATATCAACGTCGAAGAATATTGAACCAATCATGAATCTTTACCCATGTCAACACTCGAAACTAGACCAATCACAAACCTCATCATCATTACGTCATATCAAGGAAGGACAATCTGAACCAATAGTAGACTCAACAGTTTCCCGCCACATCTTACCACATAAATAAAAAACAAAACAACAAAATGAATCTTACTATCTGAAATAAGTTTGTTGGAAATAACACTGGAGGGAGGAGGAGGAGAGGAGGAGGAGGAAGGAGGAGGAGGAGGGAGGAAGGAGAGAGAGAGGAAAAGGAAGGTGAGTCGGTCATATTTCAAGAGGAAGATGGTAATAGCGTCCATTGAGCTCCGGCAAGACATACAGCCTGTTGATTGGGGGCCACCGCCAACGACCACCGCAACCACACCCAACCACCACCGCAACCACCACACCAACCACCAAAACCGCAATGACTTCAACGCTTGTGCTGCCACGAAAATACTAGTGGATAATATTAGCACTACATCACATATGGCGGAGCTGCTACACACACACATACACACACTGGAGGAGGTAGGAGGTCAAATGGGCCCCAGTCCTAATAGAACCCTAAAATAACTTACACCGTTAATTTAGGAACCCTTAAAGACTCTGTACCATTAAGACAGCGCCTCTAGACCTCAGGGGTTGTTAGGTTAGTAGACATACGGCCACAATCCACAACCCCACAACCCCATCAACTCCCAAAACCCACACCAACCCACGTTAACTCCCACGCCCCAACCTGCCTCACCTTCACCTCGTCACCTCAAGCGCTGTGTGTGTGTGGGGGTCGCAACACACTAACCCCGTACCCAGGAGTGTCAGAGTGGCGAGCGGAGCAAACTGCGTCGGGTAGCTCCATGACAGCCTGTTCTGAATGACCCACTGACTACACCCCCAACACTCACACACACAGGGCTCCTCACTACACCCCCAACACTCCACACCCCGGGCTTCTCACTACACCCCCAACACTCTCACACCCAGGCTCCTCCTACACCCCCAACACTCTCACAGGCTCCTCTACACCCCAACACTCACACCCCGGGCTCCTCCTACACCCCAACACTCACACCCCGGGCTCCTCACTACACCCCCAACCTCACACCCCGGGCTCTCCCCACCCCCATCACTCCCCCGGGCTCCTCCTCACACCCCAACACTCTCACACCCCGGGCCCTCACTACCCCCAACACTCCCCCGGGCTCCTCCACTACACCCCAGCACTCTACACGGGCTCCTCACTACACCCCCGACACTCACACACCCCCGGGCTCCTCACTACACCCCTCCCCCACCTCACCCCCCAACCTCCACAGGCTCTCCTCCCCCCTCCACAGCCCTCCCAAACCTCCACACAGGCTCCTCACTACCCCAACACTCACACACAGGCTCCTCCTACACCCCAACCTCCACACCCCGGGCTCCTCACTACCAACCTCTCCCACCCAGGCTCCTCCTACCCCCCAACACTCCCACCACAGGTCCTCCACTACCTGCTCCACACCCCCGGGCTCCTCACTAACAGTATACGAAAAGTCATTTCATCACCCTTGTATTTTTTTTTCATTCTTACAGACAGACAGACAGACAGACAGACAGACAAACAAACAGACAGACAGACAGACAGACACAGCAGACAGACACAGAGAGACAGACAGCCGCGTGGATGACAGTGGAACAATAACACAATAAAACCACACACAATCCCCGTAAAATTCTTCCAAATCAACGCATCTGTCTGTCTGTCTGTCTGTCTGTCTGTCTGTCTATCTTTATAGTACTGGACGGGTTAATTACACCATCTAGACCAGTAAGTGGGACTAAAGTGAGATTTAGATTAGGTTAGGTTAGGTTGGGTTAGGTTAATTGGTACTAATACGACTGGGAGCCAATTACAAGACCCAGTTAGAACTACAACCACTAACAACCACCACCACCATCATCACTACAATCACTCCCATCCGCAACAACAACAACCATCACTACCTCACTACACCACCATTCTCACTACCCATTCCAGCACAGTCTCCCCCCCTCCCTGACCCCCATCACCCCCCGTCTCATCCAGCACCACCCCATCCTCTCACTCCATACCCTCCCTTACACCCCTACCCTCCACACCCTACCCTCCCTACACTCTACCCTCCCTCACCCTACCCTCCCCTACACCCCACCTCCCTCACCCTACCCTCCCTCACACCCTACCCTCCCCTTACACCCCACCCTCCTTACACCCCTACCCTCCCTCACCTACCCCCCCTCCCCTCCACCCACCCTCCTCTCCTCTACCTCCCCTCCCCCCCTCTCCCCTCACCCTACCCTCACCCCACCTCCCACTCTCCCTCCCCTCCCCTCACCCCCCTCCCCTCACACCCCAACCTCTCCACCCACCCCCCTCCTCCCACCTACCTCCCTACACCCCTCCACCCTACCTCTACACCCCCCTACCCTCCTTACACCCCTCCCACCCTCCTCCCCACCCTACCTCTCCTGACCCTCCCCACCCCTCCCTCCTTACCCTACCCTCCCTTACACCCTACCTCCCTCACACCTCTCCCTTACACCCGACCTCCTTACACCTACCCTCCCTTACACCCACCTACCCTCCCACACCGCACCTCCCTTACACACTACCCTCCACTTGATCCCTATACAAACAAACAGAACAACTTCCCCAATAGGACACGGTGGGGCTGGGGGTTAAAGAGGCTTCACTAACAACCACACACGTCTGTTTGTCTGTTGGTCTGTTTGTCTGTTTTTACAGGGGTGACAAAGATGTTTTAATGGTAATTGTACAATGTCTCTCGTTATCTGATTACACAGCATAGCGCGTGAGGTTGTGTTATAGTTGTGAGGTTGTGTTATAGTTGTGAGGTTGTGCCATGGTTGTGAGGTTGTGCCATGGTTGTGAGGTTGTGTTATGGTTGTGAGGTTGTGCCATGGTTGTGAGGTTGTGCCATGGTTGTGAGGTTGTGTCTAACCTAACCTAACCAAACAAGATGTCATACGAGTATTTAATCAAGTAAAAATCTGACTGATATAACATTCATATAATCCATTTTTTAATAATTTAATTATATTTTCTATTGGCTGAACGGATTTGGACTCGATTCCTCTCCTATGGTTCCCTGGTTCATTCCCGGAGCCCTGTGAGTGTTGGGGAGAGCGCCGGGCCAAGCTGTGTACCGAGGGGTAAGTATTAAGTTATAAAGCCACAATGTTCCTGTCAGGCCTATGTTGTATGGCTCAGATACAATGTTCTTGGTATACAATGTTCTTGGTATACAATGTTTGGGAACACTTATTTGCTGTTGTTTAGTAGTAGTAATAATATTGCTGTTGTTATTATTATTACTGCTATTATTATTATTATTGGTAATTATTATTATTATTATTATTATTATTATTATCATTAGTCATTTAACCTCCCGGCCGGAACCCTCAAGCTGTGTTAGGTGACTATAACTGAGGATCTGTAGTTATTCATATTTCTTGCCCACTATATTCAATTATTCAGCACCAATTAACGGAAGTGGTGTAAAACCAGGAGGAGGAGGAGGTAGAGGAGGAGGCGGAGGAGCGAGTTCGTTATCAGCCCCCCCCCCCGCCATCTCTCTCTAGGGAGGAGAATTCAATACCTCATATTGTAGAGAGGTGTGACTCACTCATAACCAGGATGCAATTAAAATAATTATTTCACTCCGGGGCACTTTATCCATTGTCCACATTCAGTTGGAATTAATCAAATTGCGCATGTAGTCCCTTACAGCGCCTCTCCCTCCCTCCTTCCAGCCCTGCCATTGTTGACATCCTGCTGAGGGACCGCTGGTGTAAAGACATTCTCTCTCAACATACCTACATCCCCACCTGACGCGGGGATGATACTGATGAGGGAGTAAGGTAATAGTAACAAAATTATAACATATAAATATACAGAGAGAGAGAAAGCAGCGTTAGTAATAGGAGACAAAAGGTCATTAATAATGTACAATTTTCCAGCCGAGAGCGCGTCACCTTTTCACACCCAGCGCGTGAATGCCCAGCGCCCCGGGGTGAGGGGTGAGGGGGAGAGGACGTAGGGGGAGAGAGCAGACCCAGGAGGTTCAAGGAGCGACTCCCTTCACCCTTTCTCTCCCCCCTCCCCCCAGTCTCTCTCTCTCTCTCCCGGGTGAAGGAGGAGGGGCAGAAGAGTAAAGAACAGGGTGTTAAGTACTGGGGGGGAGGGGGCGAGGCAGGGTTAAAGATGAGAGATAGGTAAACACCAGTACACAGTGGCGGCGGCCCACACACTTTACACTATAAGAATATTTTCTACTGTATAAAGTGTGTGTGTGTGTGTCTTTGACGAGGTGTGGCAAGGAGAACACTACAACTACCACCACTACCAACCACACTATTCCACCACCACTACCAACGACAATAACCACTACCTACTATAACAACCACAACTACCCACAACAACCAACACCACCCACTAACACCCACATTATCCACAACCACCCACAACCATCACCATAACCACCCACAGCCATCCACTACCATCACCACAACCACCCACTACCATCACCAAAACCATCCACAACCATCACCACAACCACCCACAACCATCCACTACCATCACCACAACCACAGCCTTAAAACCACCCCTGTATCACCATAACCACCCACAGCCATCCACTACCATCACCACAACCACCCACTACCATCACCAAAACCATCCACAACCATCACCACAACCACCCACAACCATCCACTACCATCACCACAACCATCACCACAACCACCCACAACCATCACCACTACCACCCACAACTAGCAATTTCGATAACATACAATTGACAACCTGACCTCTAGCCTTCAGGAGCAACAGAGGTCACCCTTATGGTGTTGGTACAGGAAGCTGGGTGGTGAAAGGTGTTTGTTTACTTAGCGAGGCGTAGGTGAGTTATGGCTGGACAAAATGATAAGTTTGGATTTAATTGAACAGATAGAGACGTTCAGGTGGTTAGGAGACCATTAGTACGGGCTGAGAGAGAGCTAATAAGAGAATAGAGGAGAAAGAAGGAGAAGGCCATAGAGAAGGATAGAATAAAAGACGTAATGGTCAAAACACACACCTACCTAAGACGTAATGGTCGACACACCTGCAAAGACGTAATAGATCGACACACACCTGCAAGACGTAATGGTCGACACACACCTAAAGACGTAATGGTCGACACACCTACAAAGACGTAATAGTCGACACACACCTGCACAAAGACGTAATGGTCGGCACCACCTAAGACGCACTGAATCGACACACACCTACAAAGACGTAATGGTCATACACACCTAAAGACATGTGAATTGACACACCTGCAAGACGTAATGGTCGACACACACCTACAAGACGTAATGGTCGACACACACCTGCAAGACGTAATGGTCGACACACACCTACACAAGACATGACTGGTCGACACACACCTGCACAAGACGTAATGGTCGACACACACCTGCAAGACGTAATGGTCGACACCTACAAGACATATTGGTCGACACACACCTGCAAGACGTAATGGTCGACACACCTACAAGACGTAATGGTCGACTACACACCTAAACTTAATGGTCGATACACACCTACAAGACGTAATGGTCGACACACCTACAAGACGTAATGATCGACACACCTACAAGACGTAATGGTCGACACACACCTACAAGACGCACTGGTCGACACACACCTACATGACGTATTGGTCGACACACACCTACAAGACGCACTGGTCGACACACACCTACACAACACAGGCTCTCACTTCTATGACGTATCGGACAACCAGAGAAAGACCAGGAAATGGGGTGACACGAGTGAAGGAGGAGGAGAAGAGGGGGAGAGGAGGAGTGGGGGAAGAGGGAGGGAGGGGAGTGGGGGAAGAAGAGAGGAGGGAGTGGGGGAGAGGAGGAGTGGGGTGAAGAGGAGGGGGAGTGGGGAGAGGGGGAGGGGGAGTAAGGGAGAAGAGGAAGAGAAGAAAAGGAGGAGAGGGGAAAGAAGGAATAGAAAGAGAAGGAGGAAGAGAATAGCAAGAGAAAATTAATAGGAAGAGGAGATGAACATGAGACGATACGGAGAAGAGGAAGAGGAGAGAACCGAGATAAGGATGATGGCAGACACACAATAAGAGACGTGGTGGTGAGTGTTTACAATAACACCTGGACCACACCAGCTGTTTACCAGTCAGTGTGAACCTAACCTAACCTAACCTAACGACAACCTAACCTAAAGCTAACTTAAACTAACGCTAAACTAACCTAACGCGAACCTAACCTGACGTAACGTAACGCATGTTTAACATAACGTAATGTAACCTAACTCTAACCTATCCTAACGTAACGCTAGCCTAACATAACGTTACACTATCCTAACCTAACGCTAACCTAACCTAATGTAATGTAACGTAACGCTAACCTAACATATCAAGGTGTGAAGGTGTGGGACAACTTGCGCCCACCCATCCGAGCAAAGACTAAGCTCCCTTCCTTTAAATCATCTTTTAAAAAATATCTATTGTCTAAGTATTAATATTTCTTGTAATACCTACTATATTTACAGTACCTGCTTTTATTGTGCCATCAAAACCGTTTTATCGGAAATTATCAAGTAAATAGCTAAGAAATTACCATTGCAATAAACATAATTGCCAACTAGACATAATCCTGACAGCTCTGTCCTCTTGTTCAACCTTAATACTGTACAGCCCAGGTTGTACTGCTCCCCCATTATACTTATGTTTTTCAGTTCCACTGTAACTTATGTATATACTTATAATAAAAAAAACAAATAAAATAAATTAAAAAATAAATAAATAAATAAAATAAATGAATATTGAAGTGATAACCGTGGTAACATTATGAGATGTTCTTATTACCACCATGCTATTGTACTATTCCAGATGTTACTAAATGTTTCATAATATTTCCTTGAGATAAATGTATAGTATATATCAGGTGCCTCAAAGAGAGCTCAGGTTCTCAACTGGCTCAGCCATGTTAATATTGTTATTATTATCCACTCTGTATCTGTGTTTTTAGGGCTAAATAAACTGTTACAATTCAATTCAATTCAACATAAAGTAACCTAACGCTAACTTAACGTAACGTAGCATAACGTAACGCTAACCTAACCTAACCATAGATTCAGTGTTAAGGTGTCATACATACATATAATGGTTGCCCCTCGTGTAACGAGGATGGCCGGCCCAAGGGCCACCTAGGCGTGAATTTGTTTAAGGTGTGGAAGCTGTCGCCAACACAACAACCACACCCTGAGTTAACGAGCTGCATGACCCAGTGTCAAGGAATAGTCCGAGAAGACCGGACAACTCGCCAACTGCACTGGCTAACCATTACCCCGGAATAAAACCAGCAAATCTATTAAAATCCAGGTTTCCAATTTCTGCTGGGTAGACAGAGGCAAATGGCGTAAAGAAACTTGCCCATAGTTTCACACTGCCCGAGGATCGAACCCGGGTTCGCTTGCTTGCGAAGCGAGGATGCTGACCATTGCACCACATACATACATATACACATTCAAACGCTCTCTTTCTCTCTCCTTCCCCCACACACACTTCCTCACCCTAGCACACTCCACTCCCACACCCCAACACACTCCTCCCCCACACCCCACACACTCCACCCCCACACCCCAACCTCTCCACCCACACCCCAACACTCCCTACACACAACCCACCTCCCACCCCACAACACACCCACACCTCCACCCCTACACCTCCACCCCCTACACCTCCACCCCTAACCCCACCCCACACACTCCACCCCCACACCTCCACCCCTACACCTCCCACCCCCTAACCACACCCCCCTCCACCCCTACACACTCACCCCTACACCCCTACACTCTCCACCCCTACCCCCACCTCCCACCCCAACCTCCCACCTCCCACCCCTACACACACTCCACCCCTACACACTCCACCCCACAACACACCCACACACTCCACCCCAACACACTCCACCCCACAACACACCCCAGTACCCCCTCTTGATCACACCCCACCCATAAAAATGCGAGCATAAACCCTTATTACAAAAGCTCATCTACATACTGCACGTTACAAATTCGTAGTTCACATAACATTTGCATATATAACTCACGTCTGCATATCTAGTGCTTGATTTGCATCCATCTGACGGCAGTGTGATGCAGGGAGGCCAGGTGTGATGGTGAGTTGTGATGGGGAGTTGTGATGGTGAGTGTTGTGATGGTGAGTTGTGATGGTGGGTTGTGATGGTGAGTGTTGTGATGGTGAGTTGTGATGGGGAGTTGTGATGGGGAGTTGTGATGGTGAGTTGTGATGGGGGAGTTGTGATGGTGAGTTGTGATGGTGAGTGTTGTGATGGTGAGTTGTGATGGTGAGAGTTGTGATGGTGAGTGTTGTGATGGTGAGTGTTGTGATGGTGAGTGTTGTGATGGTGTGGGTTGTAGTGAGTTGTGACAGTGAGTGTTGTGATGGTGAGTGTTGTGATGGTGAGTGTTGTGTGATGGTGAGTGCTGTGATGGTGAGTTGTGATGGTGGGTTGTGATGGTGAGTTGTGACGGTGTGGGTTGTGATAGTGAGTTGTGATGGTGGGTTGTTATGGGGAGTTGTGATGGTGAGTTGTGATGGGAGTTGTGATGGTGGTGTGATGGTGAGTGTTGTGATGGTGAGTTGTGATGGTGTTGTGATGGTGAGTTGTGATGGTGGTGTTGTGATGGTGAGTGTTGTGATGGTGTGGGTTGTGATGGTGAGTTGTGACGGTGAGTGTTGGCGATGGTGAGTGTTGTGATGGTGAGTGTTGTAATGGTGAGTGCTGTGATGGTGAGTTGTGATGGTGGGTTGTGATGGTGAGTTGTGACAGTGTGGGTTGTGTGAGTTTGTGATGGTGGGTTGTTATGGGGAGTTGTGATGGTGAGTTGTGATGGGGAGTTGTGATGGTGAGTTGTGATGGTGAGTGTTGTGATGGTGAGTTGTGTTGAGTGTTGTGATGGTGAGTTGTGATGGTAGGTGTTTGTGATGGTGAGTGTTGTGATGGGTGTGGAGTTGTGATGGTGAGTTGTGACAGTGAGTGTTGTGATGAGTGAGTGTTGTGATGGTGAGTGTTGTAATGGTAGTGTGTTGTGATGGTGATAATAGTGACTTGGTGAGACAATACCCTGAATAATGTTGTTGCCCAGTGTGTGTGTGTGTGTGTGTGTGTGTGTGTGTGTGTGTGTGTGTGCGTGTGTGCGTGTGTGTGTGTGTGTGCGCGCGGCGGCATGTGTACTGCCACATCTGTTCATTAATAAGGCCATAAAACTGTCACCTGGCTACATTATCTTAGGTGAACCAAGACACCATCACCTGCCTCTTAACATAATGGTTTCGTTCACCTGGTGTGTGTGTGTGTGTGTGTGTGTGTGTGTGTGTGTGTAATTAAGGTGAGGGGACAGAAGGTGCCTCACACGCGTCACCTTGTTATGTTAGCTTCAGACCCCAGTGTGCCAGGGTCTTATTTACGTATTGTACTTCAGTATGGTTTAACAGAGGCCCTCAACCTGCTGTGTGTGGAAGTCATCATCATATCATTATTAACGTTTTACGGCCATTTTCCACGCTTGCATGGGTTAGTTGCAATTACCTGATGGCAGTTCTCCATGTTGCACGGTCTCTTGCAGTCTCTCTTGTCAGGTTCCTAACTCTATGTCATTTCTTACAACCTCTCCCTTGGCCCGCCCCTAGCTCCCCTCCCCGCCACATTTAGACTCCTGCACCTCTTGAACCAGTTTGTCTCATCCAATCTCCCTACATGCCTGAACCATCTCAGTCTACTTGTACAATACCCCCACTACTCAGCCTCTACCTGAGCTCTGAACAGTTTTGTGTATGTCGTTCTCTTTAAGCCCACAAGTTTGTACCTAATACTGGCGTGGGTCACTCTACTATATTACAAGGACCTTCATCTCTCTCGGAATAAATTAAGATTCTAATTTAATTTGTATGTAATCTTGGACACTCACTCACTCACTCTCACACCAATTATAAAACCCTCCCTCTCCCTCTCCCTTGATGACGTTAATAATCACAATTACACACATAATCACTATTCATTAAGCTGATAAAACGAGGCGTTAACGTAATTAAAATAAATGATGTGTTTTAAAAATACAAGCGAGATATCTTTACCGTTGTCTGGTGGCGGGAAAAACAAGTAGCTAGGAAATGTTGGCGCCAGGAGGAGGAGGTCGGCGTACGTGCGTCATTATACCCTCAACAAGGCCTCCAGTTGCCTTCGAGAACACCATTAACCTGCCCAGCCACCCCCCCCCTTGACGCCCTTCCTCCTGCCCTTTCATCTTTTTCTCCTACATGCAAATTGCTCTTTGGGCGACCCTTTCTGTTAGAGATGGTAGACTCGTTCACCTATCGATTCTCGGGACTAAACTGTTCCTCCGGTTCCTTTGATGTCTTTCTGTCGCGCGAGTAAATTACATCTTCATAAAAGCCAACACAGGAGCAGGTCAAATATAATGCTACAACGGCGCGGCTGCTGTGTTGGCTCTTCTTGTTTCTCTTGATTTTTTATTAATATTTTTTCTTTGTTTATAAGTTACAGTTGTGAAGTTGTGGTATGTTACTGTGTTGCCTTTGAGTGCGGTGGCTGAGTGGATACAGTACCCTCCTCCTGTTCCGTGGGTAGGTGGTTGGATCCCCGTGCACTACTATTTTACCCAGCTGTAAAACACTCCCCCTCCCCAACAACCACCAACACTCCCCCCTCCCCAACAACCACCAACACTACCCCTCCCAACAACCACCAACCTCCCCCCTCCCCAACAACCACCAACACTCCCCCTCCCAACAACCACCAACACTACCCCTCCCCAACAACCACCAACACTACCCCTCCCCAACAACCACCAGCACTCCCTACAGCAACCACCAACACTCCCAGCAACCACCAACACTACCCCTCCCAACAACCACCAACACTCCCCCTCCCCAGCAACCACCAACACTACCCCCTCCCCAACAACCACCAACACTCCCCCCCTCCTCAACAACCGCAACACTCCCCCTCCCCAACAACCACCAACACTCCCCCCTCCCCAACAACCACCAACACTACCCCTCCCAACAACCTGGCTTGCTCCCCTCCTCTAGCAACCACCAACACTACCCCTCCCCAACAACCACCAACACTCCCATCCCCAACAACCACCAACACTCCCCCCTCCAGCAAATTATTATTATTATTATTATTATTGCTCTTAATTACTGGATATAAATGTAGCCACCCACTTCCTTTGGGTCAAGTAGAATCATGAAGTTAATATAATAAAGAGTCCGTAAAATCTTCAGTAGAATCATCAAAAGTCATCAGCAGAATCATCAACAGTCATCAGTAGAATCATCAACAGTTATCAGTAGAATAATCAACAGTTATCAGTAGAATCATCAACAGTCAACAGTAGAATCATCAACAGTTATCAGTAGAATAATCAACAGTCACCAGTAGAATCATCAACAGTCATCAGTAGAATCATCAACAGTTATCAGTAGAATAATCAACAGTTATCAGTAGAATCATCAACAGTTATCAGTAGAATCATCAACAGTCATCAGTAGAATCATCAACAGTTATCAGTAGAATAATCAACAGTTATCAGTAGAATCATCAACAGTTATCAGTAGAATCATCAACAGTCATCAGTAGAATCATCAACAGTTATCAGTAGAATAATCAACAGTTATCAGTAGAATCATCAACAGTCATCAGTAGAATCATCAACAGTCATCAGTAGAATCATCAACAGTTATCAGTAGAATAATCAACAGTCATCAGTAGAATCATGAACAGTATCACCATCAAGGCTTCAGTAGAATCATCAACAGTCATCACCATCAAGGCTTCAGTAGAATCATCATCAAGGCTTCAGTAGAATCATCAACAGTATCACCATCAAGGCTTCAGTAGAATCATCATCAAGGCTTCAGTAGAATCATCAACAGTATCACCATCAAGGCTTCGGTAGAATCATCAGCAGTATCACCATCAAGGCTTCAGTAGAATCATCAACAGTATCACCATCAAGGCTTCAGTTGAATCATCAACAAAATCATCATCAAGGCTTCCAGTAGAGATCATCAACAGTATCATCATCAAGGCTTCAGTAGAATCATCAACAGTATCATCATCCAGGCTTCGGTAGAATCATCAACAGTATCACCATCAAGGCTTCCGGTAAGTCATCAACAGTCATCACCATCAAGGCTTCAGTAGAATCATCAGCAGTATCACCATCAAGGCTTCGATAGAATCATCAACAGTATCACCATCAGGCTTCAGTAGAGATCATCAACAGTATCATCATCAAGGCTTCGGTAGAATCATCCAACATTATCACCATCAAGGCTTCGGTAGAGATCATCCTTGATATCACCATCAAAAAGGGCTTCAGTAGAATGCATCAACGGTATCACCATCAAGGCTTCAGTAGAATCATCAACAGTATCACCATCAAGGCTTCAGTAGAATCATCAACAGTATCACCATCAAGGCTTCAGTAGAATCATCAACAGTATCAACAGCAAGGCTTCAGTAGAATCATCAACAGTATCACCATCAAGGCTTCAGTAGAATCATCAACAGTATCACCATCAAGGCTTCAGTAGAATCATCAACAGTATCACCATCAAGGCTTCAGTAGAATCATCACCAGTATCACCATCAAGGCTTCAGTAGAATCATCAACAGTATCACCATCAAGGCTTCAGTAGAATCATCAACAGTATCACCATCAAGGCTTCAGTAGAATCATCAACAGTATCAACAGCAAGGCTTCAGTAGAATCATCAACAGTATCACCATCAAGGCTTCAGTAGAATCATCAACAGTATCACCATCAAGGCTTCAGTAGAATCATCAACAGTATCAAGTAGAATCATCAACAGTATCACCATCAAGGCTTCAGTAAAATCATCAACAGTATCACCATCAAGGCTTCAGTAGAACCATCAACAGTATCACCATCAAGGCTTCAGTAGAATCATCAACAGTATCATCATCAAGGCTTCAGTAGAATCATCAACAGTATCATCATCAAGGCTTCAGTAGAATCATCAACAGTATCACCATCAAGGCTTCAGTAGAATCATCAACAGTATCACCATCAAGGCTTCAGTAGAATCATCAACAGTATCACCATCAAGGCTTCAGTAGAATCACTCAACAGTATCATCATCATGGCTTCAGTAGAATCATCAACAGTATCACCATCAAGGTTTTAGAATCATCAACAGTATCATCATCATCAAGGTTTCAGTAGAATCATCAACAGTATCATCATCAAGGCTTCAAAGTAGAATCATCAACAGTATCATCATCAAGGCTTCAGTAGAATCATCACCAGTATCATCATCAAGGCTTCAGTAGAATCATCAACAGTATCACATCGGGCGTTTGTGCAGAATCATCAACAGTATCACTATCAAGGCTTCAGTAGAATCATCAACAGTATCACTCATCAAGGCTTCAGTAGAATCATCAACAAAGTATCATCATCAAGGCTTCAGTAGAATCATCAACAGTATCACCATCAAGGCTTCAGTAGAATCATCATCAAGGCTTCAGTAGAATCATCAACAGTATCATCATCAAGGCTTCAGTAGAATCATCAACAGTATCACCATCAAGGCTTCAGTAGAATCATCATCAAGGCTTCAGTAGAATCATCAACAGTATCACCATCAAGGCTTCAGTAGAATCATCAACAGTATCACCATCAAGGCTTCAGTAGAATCATCATCAAGGCTTCAGTAGAATCATCAACAGTATCATCATCAAGGCTTCAGTAGAATCATCATCAAGGCTTCAGTAGAATCATCAACAGTATCACCATCAAGGCTTCAGTAGAATCATCAACAGTATCACCAGCAAAGCTTCCGTTGACGCCACACAGAAAGGCTCACTGAGAATGAGACTCTTGATCAAAGACTTGCTTGATCAATATCCTGATACGTCCCGCCCACTACACCCACCTCCCCACTCACTACACCCACCTCCCCACCCACTACACCCACCTCCCCACCCACTACACCCACCTCCCCGCCATCTACACCCACCACCTCGTCTATTATATGGTGTACTGTACAATAGTACGAACTCGGGTCCGCTGGCTTGTGAGGTGAGCGTGCTGACCATTACACCACAGGTCGCCAGGGTGAAACTATGGGCAAGTTTCTTTACGCCATTTGCCTCTGTCTACCCAGCTGTAATTGGGAACCTGGATGTTAATCGATTTGCGGATCGTGTTCCGGGGTAATGGTTAGCCAGTGTATTTGGCGAGTTGTCCGGTCTTCTCGGACTATTACTTGACACTGAGTCATGCAACTCGTTAACTTAGGGTGTGGTTGTTGTGTTGGCGACAGCTTCCACATCTTAAACAAATTCACGCCTAGGTGGCCCTTGGGCCGGCCATCCTCGTTACACGAGGGGTAACTATTATTTATACAATAGTACACAGGGTCAGCCGTCTAACCTAATCTAACCAATCGTTTATTAAACCCTGCATATCAAGCTAATTAGTACAGAGGAGAATGACAAAACTAATCCAGGACATTAGGAACCTTGAGTACAGAGACAGGTTAAAGCATCTAAATTTGCACTCCCTCGAGAGACGTAGAGTGAGGGGCGATATGATAGAGGTGTATAAATGGAAGTCAGGGCTGAACAAAGGGGACATAACAAAAGTACTCAAACTATGCAACCAGGAGCGATCTCGTAACAATGGTTTTAAATTAGATAAATTTAGATTTAAGAGCGAAATAGGTAAACATTGGTTTGGAAATAGAGTAGTGGATGAGTGGAACAAGTTACCAAATTTCATCATCAACTCGAATACGCTGGATGGATATATGAGCAATAGGGGTTGGGTGTAAATGGGACTGCCCAGTATGGGCCAATAGGCCCGTTGTAGTTTCCTCCATTCTTATGTTCTTATGTAATTTGTGAATATGACCTGACCTAACCTGACTTGACCACTGACCTTACCTTACCTGACTTGGTCTTCGCTGGTGTTTGTAATAAATTTTGTGTTACAACTTACCGAATTATGTGAACCCGAATCATGTTGAGAGAGAGAGAGAGAGAGAGAGAGAGAGAGAGAGAGAGAGAGAGAGAGAGAGACTAAGGTCTATAATGTACAGTATTAACCATCACCATAAGAAACATTAATATTTTGTAGAGTGTATTTCTGTAATACACATAACCTAACGTGGCCGCACAATAGGTATTCAAGGTATAGCCAATACATCAGGGTGTTCCAATTAGTGTTCTGCGTTACTCCAACTTTTCCAAGCTCTCGTTATCCATACACACTTTTCACCCAAAATATGCATACTGTACTGTACATTCTCATATATATATATATATATATATATATATATATATATATATATATATATATATATATATATATATATATATTTCATTAGCCCAATAAAGCACGGGGACTTCTACATGTTGATTATGAAATATATATGGATCCTCGTGTTTCGAAGCCGGATTTGGTAAAACGTTACCCTGACCACCTACGTGATACGGGTAGTCCCCATTAGAGGTTCACGGCGCCATAAGCTCGTTGAACAGGCTTTGTGTGAAATATAACAGAGTCTAGGACTGCTTTTAGTATCCTGGTGGTCCAGAGGTAGCATTCCCCGGTCACAGTCATGGGCTTGTGGGATGTGGGTTCGAATCCTGGCGGGGTGAGGTGTTGATTATATGTAGAAGTCCACGTGCTTTATTGGACTAGTGAAATATATATATATATATATATATATATATATATATATATATATATATATATATATATATATATATTTCATGTAGATCCACAATGAAAAACGTGATAAGATAAATCTTGATAAAATCACACACACGGAAAAGGGAAACAACGGAGCACCTTAGCTGTCTATATTCAAGACATCTTCAGAGGCAACTGGATTATATGGACAGAGAGGTTTAAATATACAGGGTGACCTTAAAAACATGAGGTCAGGTCATAATGATGTCATCCACTAATCCCCACACCAACACACACGTAGAGGAGCTTAAGAGAAGGGGGGTGACGTGACTAGTCAGGTCAGGTCAAAAATAAGGGACCCACTAAATAACTATCATACATCTAGATCAAAGGTTTTCAAAGCATTTTCAACCTTGGGCCACTGACAAATAAATTTATGTAACATGTTATCAGTTTTGAACTGACCATCACTAAGGTTTATTGATTTTAATTCCTTAATCAAACTAGCTTCAACCAGAAGTCTTTCTGTGAAACAAGATGATTTAAATACTTCTAAGCTTTTTTCCCAAGCAATGTGATGATTATTAAGAGTTCGACTATAGTCGAACTCTTAACCACCGGGGAGCCTCCACCGGGTATTCTCTGTGCCAACTATGTGATCATAGTAACATTTCCCCGAGTCCAGCTAGGAAACACGAGGCTACCAATATATCTCAACAGTCCATATCAGGGGCGGATCCAGGAATATGAAAAGGGGGTCCAAGAAGTTGTGGGTAGGGGAAACATGGCGACAACGAGCCCACCCAGCTCGATTTTTTTTGGAGGTGAGGTGAGGGGCGGGGGGAGGGGGCGCAGTAAGACCCCCGGGAATTTTTTTTTTAAATCTGATCATCATGGGTATTTTGAGTAAAATATTGCAGTAAAGAAAAATTATTGGTATTTTCTGATGAAAAGGAGGTTCTGGACCCCCAGGACCCCCCTGGATCCGCCCCGGCATTTACATGCGGAGTTCCATATAAAAACAACACCTCACGAGTCCGGAATCGAACCCGGGACCTCTACGTGAGACCAGGATCGATACCACGGCACCACAACGGGAACAGCGGTTCCTTCAAAATGCTCACCTGAAGATTACACCTCAGAATGCTCACCTGAGGATTAGCCCCGCAATATGCTCATATGAACCCACCTGAAGTTTAACCACTTACAAGGCTACCTGGGAGGTTAAGCTTCAGGTGTGTGTGTTTTGAACTCCCTGTATGTGTACCTGTAATTGCGCCTCACTGTACCGATACTTGCTACATTCCGATAACACCCGATATTGAGAGATATCTGCCGATAACGCCCGATATTGACCGATACCTGCCGATAACACCCAATATTGAGAGATACCTGCCGATAACACCCGATATTGAGAGAGGCAGACAATAGCTTTCAGCAGGCTGTGAATTATCGGGAGGAAGACTTAAATATATGATACTGGAACTGTTTACAATGGTGAGACGGAGGTGTTTGTCCCCGTCTAGGTGACATCAAAGAGTGTGTGTGTGTGTGTGTGTGTCTGTGTGTGTGTGTGTGTGTGTCGGCAGCTTGCATTACTTAATTCCAGCATCCAGACGACCTCACCCTTGTCGCTCACACTGAACGCGACCTACAGGAGATTCTGAACACCTACCCAGACATGTATGCACGGCTCAGTCTTGAGGTGACCGTATACAAGACACGCTGGTTCAGACACGCCACCACCCAGGTTAACGGGGCCTCCCTCTCCAACGTTAACCAGTCCCAGTACCCTGGCTCCCACCTGTCCAACACCGCGGACATCGATGACGAGATCCAACAACAGGTCAGGTGTGCGTTTCAAGCCTTTGGCAGAATCCGTACCCATAGGCACGTGAAAACTCTCACCAACGTATTCTTCATTCCATCCTCCGAGTTCGCTGGGAAGACTTGTGAACAAATGCCAGTATTCTTGCTGACACCAACTGTAGGAGCATCGAGGCTACCATTATCCATGAACATCTACAGTACGTTGGGCTGGCCATGTTACCCGCATGGATGACAGTAGACTGCCAAAGCAACTACTGTACTGTAATAAAAGGGATGCCCACGATACCCAGCCGCTACGAGAGGAACTTGAAAGTTGTCGTATGGGCCCCTGTGTGTTTACAGTGTCTGTCAAGCGACAATTACCCCAATTTGTCACTATTCGTTGTTCCCTCATGGGTAGCCAGATGTCTGCCTATACCAAGTACCATGAAGATTGCTCCACCCACACAACTGACTGACTATGACCATATTGTAAACTAACCAATCAGAGGAAAAAAGTGCCTCAAGAATTTATGAAAAACAGACTCTGATTGGACACTCAGAATATACTCTCTACAGCTAAGATATAATGGTAGTTGTACAGTCAGTATAGCGTTGGGTGTGGTGTGGGCTGGTGACAACAGCACTGGGCGGTATGGTTGTTGGATGTTTCTCTGTAGCCTTACGGGTGTACAGTATAGTGAATTCCCTCCCCCACGGTATATCTCCGTTAGAAATAGGGATGAAACATATAACTTCAGATCACGTTTTTTGTTGAATGAATTTAATTAGTCAGATATCTCTTTACATTTCCCCTGACAATAATGATACAGTCTCACCCAAAAGTTGGTTAACTCTCCCAGCCACCTATTGCTGCACTGCCTGCTTCAGATGTACGAACTTGAGTCTGTTACTTCGAACCTTTAGATACATTCGTATCGATTTCATGTTCTGGTTGGTACTGAGACAGTCAAACATCTGAAGCAGGCAGTGCAGTAATAGGTGGCTGGGTGAGTTAACGAAATTTTGGGTGAGACTGTACAGTCGTGAACAGAAGTCCTGTCGCCCCTTCTACTGCTCATGAATCCAAAGCATTTATGGGCAGAATAATGCACCAGTGTCTACTGTTTCGGGTTCATGAGTCTGAATCTCTTGGTTTGCGGAACAGCACAAGGGGCGACAGGACTTCTGTTCACGACTGTACCCCAGTAACAGATGGATGAGTACAACATATGAATATAAGAATGGAGGAAACAGCAGCGGGCCTATTGGCTCTCACTAGGCAGCCCCGTTTACACCCAACCCCTATCGCTCATATCACTTGTAACTAACACTCCTTTGTATGAACCCAAGTACTTTGTTAGCCTTGTTTCAAGAAAATACGCATTGTTGTGATGGTTTAAAATTACCACTTATCAGTACTCCTAAATCGGATTTCTCAACATCAATGTTGTTAATCTGATATCTGGTTTCTCTGTTTACATCTCCTAGACATTTTTCCACTTTAAATTTAATCTGCCATTTTTCAGAGCAAGCAAATTTTTTTTTTTAAGATCTTCCTGTAGTTTTTTTGGAGTCCTCATTAGATTTAATTACACGCCCTATTTTAGTGTCGTCAGTAAATTTACTTGTGTTGCTGTCTACGCCGATATCTATGTCGTTTATGTATATAATAAATAGTAATGGTCCAAGTACTGAGCCTTGAGGTATTCCACTAGTGACGTTGCTCCAATGGGATTTAGTTTCGTTAATGCTCACTCGCTGTTTCCTATCCTGTAACCACGCCCTAATCCATTTTAGAATATTACCTTTGATGCCATGTGCTTCTACCTTTCTCATTAGTCTTTCGTGGGGGGACTCTGTCGAAGGCTTTGCTAAAGTCGAGATATACCACATCATAATTGTGCCCCTCGTCCACTGATTCGAAAACAGTTGAAAAGAATGTTAATAGATTTGTCAGACATGAATTCCCACTTGTGAAACAATGTTGGGAATCATTGTGTTTCTCGAGGTGATTTCGAACTGAGTGAAATTATTGCTTCCAGTAATTTAGATACAATTGACGTTAAACTAATTGGACTGTAGTTAGAGGATAGTGATCTATTTCCCTTCTTGAAAATGATATTGAGGTAAAGAAAAGGGGGACCACCTTTAATTGAACTAAATTGGCTGCATACGAGAAAATAATGTAAGTAATAACACAACTATGTTATACTACAGTCACCTTACGAACGGTGAACGTAACGCCGGCGGGCAACGGGAAAGGTATAAGGATAGTCTTAAGACAAACCTGAAAAAGCGCCTCCACACTGTGACGTTTGGAGGACCACCACACCGTATTCTCGATTTAGCCCGATTGCATACGGATTATCGAATAGACAAGCGCCATCGCCGGAAAGACCCTGCCGCCGCCCCTCCCCCACTAGATGTAGCCCTCCACACGTGCAACATCTGTGGACGGCCCTGCCGGTCCCGTTTTGGCCTCTCTAGTCACCTCAGAACTCACCAACGAAGGTGACATCTTTAATACCTCATATCATTGTATCATAGCTGGATGATCGTCATACTCGATTCCAAGTGACAGCAAAGTAGTAGTAGTAGTGTGTGTGTGTGTGTGTGTGTGTGTGTGTGTGTGTGTGTGTGTGTGTGTCATTAAGTCAGTGTTCTAAACTGGATTATAAAGTGTTTATCAGTCTGACTGTCTGTCTGGTATCCATCCTGCCTGTATCCTCGTCAATGTCTGAGTTGTAACTTCTCTCCCACAGTTCGGCCACCTCGTATATAAACAGTTGTATCACGTGAAGATCAGCCACTCTAGCTTATTTCACCCTGAGATTAATCACCTTAACGTTAACCTAATCCAACTTATCCTAGCCTAATTTACCCTAACCCGACTTAACCTAACCTAACCTAACCTAACCCATCCCCCCCCCCAGGAAACGTTAGGGTGTTTGAACTTCAGGTGATTAAAATAACTTGAGAATTTTCACTAACCACAAATTCGTTAGGTTAGGTTAGGTTAGGTTTGGTTAGGTTTGGTTAGGCTAGGTTTGGTTAGGTTTGGTTAGGTTAGGTTTGGTTTGGTTAGGTTAGGTTCCTCGTTATATAGTTATGAGCTGCTGTGGGTCGTTCATTAATTACCAATTACTGATATAATTATTAATAGCTGGACCACTAATTTACTCTTTTTTCCATCGTTTGTAAAACTACTCTTTCTCTCTCACTCTCTCTCTCTCTCTTTCAATATAAACTTCCTCTCTATCTATTCTTCCCCGACTCTCTCTCTCTCTCTCTCTCACCTTAATTTTTATCTCACTCTCTCTGTAATTGTTCTCACTCTCTCCCAGACCTTCTTAAACTCTCAAAATACAATGATTGGTTAAATAGACCCCAGTCCCAATAGGCCCCCAATGCCACCTAACGTAATCATTAACATGGCTCAACTCTAATGGGACCTATTAAGCCTGGGACCTATTAACACAAAATCGTATTAACATTTTTTCCATGAAGTGAAGAGCAGTGTGTGTGTGTGTGTGTGTGTGTGTGAGATACTCCCACCAACAGGGATGATGGCAAGTCTCCCAGGATCTTAGCAATCAAATTAGGGGACCACACGAGTCACCCAAGAGTCAAGATATATAAGGTCAGAGGTCAGAGGTCAAAGGTCGAGGATAATAGATGTAGTGACCCCCCATGACGTAGGTGTAACAAGATGTAGGACACTCATAATATAAAGTTTCGAGTTGCTCCTTCAATACCTCCCTCCCCCCCCAAGAATGTCTGAGGCAGCCTCCAGATATGGCTTAAGAATCTCTTTTTATCTATTACATGTAAAAAGAAAAAGTTGGATTCATCGCGGTAATATCTCAAATAATTACTCCCGTCAACACACAAAACACATCTAGTCTTCTTTACAGCCGCCATGAAAGCGGTCCCCAAACTTTTTTTTTCTAAACATTAATTTTTATCGAAACATCAAGAGAAAACTGGGACAAAGGCGTAGATGAATCTGATACGAGGGTGCTCTTGTTGAAGCTAAGAGCTATTGAAGATGGGAAAAAACAAGAGGAAAGAGAGAGTGAGAGCGAGAGGATGGAGAGAGGAGAGAGAGAAGGGGAGAGAGGAAGAGAAGGGTGCCGGTCTTTGATGTAAGAGCCGCCGACGCTGGAAGGGCTATTGACTCCAGCCACAGATACACGGAGCCTCCACGACGCCGACACCGTCTCTTTGATCTTCCCGGGGCCTCGAGTGTTACCTACCTCCTCCCCCTCCAGAATCACCCCCCCCCTGTCCACCCTCTGCAGCCAACACAACCCTCCTGGGCACGCCCCTCACTCCTTCCTCGACCCTCCTACCCTGCCTCCTCCCCTCACTCTCCTTGCCTCACGAGTACCTTCTCCTCACCCAGGCAGACATGCTTAAGTCCTCACCTCGCTTGTCCAAAAGACTTGGATTCACCTTCCTACCCTCTCTCACGTCTTCCTCCTCCTCCTCCTCGGTATCCTTCTCTTCCACGTCCTTCTTCCCGTGGTCTTCCTGGAACACACTCCACCTACACACTCCTCCTGGTGCGTCAAAGCATCCTCCTCCTCCTCCTCCTCCTCCTCGCCCTCAAAGACCTCTGTCAACACTAACACCGCCACTCTCTCAACCTCTCTCTTGTCTTCTACACTCATTACTTTCCCACCTACGTATTCCTCCCACTATTCTCCTCCAGTTCCACAACCCTCGCTGGTCTTGACCCACTTACAAGACATTAGCGTATCGTCTTCCTCCGAACTGTCCTTAACCCAAGTTTATTCTTTCCTTGTATCATTCTCTTCTACATTCACTGCTTCACGGTTCATCACGCCTTCTCTTCGAAAGTTCTTGTTTATTCTCTTTATTTTTTCTCTGCTTTATCTATGATTCCCGTTATTCCATTTTTTTAGTTTAATCTTGTGTTATATTTGTGATCTTCTTTCCTGTTCCACTTCCAGCAACCCCCCCCCTCTCCTCTTCCTTTTTCCAGTAATCTCTGCCTTTTCTCCCTCAGCCAAGGTCTTCTCCCCTCAGCCAAGGTCTCCTCCCCTTCAGGCCAGGCCTCCTCAGCTAAGGTCTTCCCTTAGCCAAGGTCCTCTCCCCTCAGCCAAGGTCTCCTCCCTCCTCAGCCAAGGTCTTCTCCCTCAGTCAAGGTCTTCCCTCAGCCAAGGTCTCCCTCCCTCCCAAGGTCCTCTCCCCAGCCAAGGTCTTTCCCCAGCCAAGGTCTCCCCTCCCTCAGCGTCTCCCTCAGCCAAGGTCTTCCCTCAGCCAAGGCTCCTCCCTCCTCAGCCAAGGTCTTCCCTCAGCCAAGGTCTTCCCTCAGCTAAGGTCTTGGTCTCCCACAGGAGCCTGGAGAGATTAAGAGACAAACCACACGAAGAGAGAGACTTCCCCCCCAACCCGAGGTCCTCCTGAGGGTTCTATGACGCTTGCCGAGGGGTTCATGAGATCTTCCCAAGGGTTTCTCATGAGGTCTTCCTGAGGGCTTCATGAGGTCTTCTCGAGGCTTCATGAGGTCTTCCGAGGGCTATGAGGGTCTTCTCGAGGTCTTCCTGAGGGCATCATGAGTTCTTCCCGAGGGTTTCATGAAGTCCTCCCGAGGGGTTCATGACGCCTCCCAAGGGCTTCAAGGACGTCTTCCCGAGGGCTTCATGAGGTCTTTCCAAGGGCTTCAAGAGGTCTTCCTGAGAGCTTCTATGAGTTCTTCCCGGCAGCTTCTTCCTCCTCCTCCCTTCATCTCTCACTTCCTCCTCCTCCTCTTCCTCTCAATCACCTTTATCTCATGATTCTCTATATTACTAAACCTCTTCCCACCACCCTCTTCCTGTCCCTTCCCATTCCCTCATTTATCATTTCCTCCTCTCCTCTCCCTTCACTCACCCCCTCCCTACCTCCTTCCACCTCTTCCTCCACCCTCATTCTTTCTGTTCCTTCCACTTTCTCACATGCAGTCGCCTAACCTCTCCTCCCTCACCTCCCACCTCACCCTCCCTCCCTCACCCCTCCCCCTCACACCCCTCACCCTCCCTGCGCCAGGTTCAAAGACAGCAGGACACCAAAGGGGTGAAGCTGAGGGACAAAGGTCTGTTGATTAGAAGAACAGGTAGAGTTGAGCCTACCTGTGAGAGAGAGAGAGAGAGGAGAGAGAGGAGAGAGAGAGACTAGAGAACTTGGAGCTTTCCCTATGTCAGAGAGAGAGAACTTGAGCTTTTCTATGTGTCAGAGAGAGAGAGAGAGAGAACTTGGCTTTCCTATGTGTCAGAGAGAGAACTGTGTGTCAGAGAAGAGAGAGAACTGAGCTTTGTGTCAGAGAGAGAGAGAGAGAGAGAGAGAGAGAGAGACTAGAGAACTTGAGCTCTATGTGTCAGAGAGAGAGAGAGAGAGAGAGACTAAAGAATGAGCTTTCCTATGTGTCAGAGAGAGAGAGAGAGAGAGAGCAACACTGAGGGAGGGAGGGGACAAGATATGGTCACTATTCAATTAATATCTCTTGTTTAACTACAGCGATAAATGATAACGTGAATAGAGCCGTGATGTTATGAGACTCACTAATCGCTGTAAATGGTATATCGTACGGCCGGCGTTAGTGGGCTGATCGTACGGCCGGCGTTAGTGTGGGGGGCTGATCGTACGGCCGGTTAGTGTGGGGGCGATCGCATGATGACGTTAGTGTGGGGGCTGATCGTACGGCCGTTAGTGTGAGCATCGTACGGCCGGCGTTAGGGAACTGATCGTACGGCCGGCGTTAGTGTGGGGGCTGATCGTACGGCCGGCGTTATGGGGGCTGATCGTACGGCCGGCGTAGTGGGCTGATCGTACGGCGTGGGGCTGATCGTACGGCTTAGTGGGGGGCTGATCGTACGGCCGGCGTTGGTGTGGGGGCTGATCGTCGGGGCGTTAGTGGAGCTGATCGTACGGCCGGCGTTAGTGTAGATGATCGAACGGCCCGTTAGGTGGGGAGCTGATCGTACGGCCGGCGTTAGTGGGGAGCTGATCGTACGGCCGGCGGGTAGGTGGGGGCTGATCGTACGGCCGTTAGTGTGGGGAGCTGATCGTACGGCCGTTAGGTGGGCTGATCGTACGCCGGCGTTAGTGTGGGGGGCTGATCGTACGGCCGGCGTTAGTGTGGGGAGCTGATCGTACGGCCGGCGTTAGTGGGAGCTGATCGTACGGCCGGCGTTAGGTGGGGATGATCGTACGGGCGGCGTTAGTGTGGGAGCTGATCGTACGTCCGGCGTTAGTGGGGGCTGATCGTACGGCCGGCGTTAGTGGGAGCTGATCGTACGGCCGGCGTTAGTGTGGAGCTGATCGTACGGGCCGCGTTAGTGTGGGAGCTGATCGTACGGCCGGCGTTAGTGGGGCTGATCGTACGGCCGGCGATAGTGTGGGACTGATCGTACGTCCGGCGTTAGTGTGGGGGCTGATCGTACGTCCGGCGTTAGTGTGGGGGGCTGATCGTACGGCCGGTTAGTGGGAGCTGATCGTACGGCCGGCGTTAGTGTGGGGAGCTGATCGTACGTCCGGCGATAGGTGGGGCTGATCGTACGGCCGGCGTTAGTGTGGGAGCTGAGCGTACGTCCGGCGTTAGTGTGGGGGCTGATCGTACGGCCGGCGATAGTGTGGGGCTGATCGTACGGCCGGCGTTAGTGTGGGGAGCTGATCGTACGGCCGGCGATAGTGTGGGGCTGATCGTACGGCCGGCGTTAGTGGGAGCTGATCGTACGTCCGGCGTTAGTGTGGGGGCTGATCGTACGGCCGGCGTTAGTGTGGGAGCTGAGCGTACGTCTGGCGTTAGTGGGGAGCTGATCGTACGTCCGGCGTTAGTGTGGGGGCTGATCGTACGTCCGGCGATAGTGTGGGGGCTGATCGTACGTCCGGCGTTAGTGTAGCTGATCGTACGGCCGGCGTTAGTGTGGGGGGCTGATCGTACGGCCGGCGTTAGGGGGGAGCTGATCGTACGTCCGGCGTTGGTGTGGAGCTGAGCGTACGTCCGGCGATAGTGTGGGGGGCTGATCGTACGGCCGGCGTTAGTGTGGGGCTGATCGTACGGCCGGCGTTAGTGGGGGGCTGATCGTACGTCCGGCGTTAGTGTGAGCTGATCGTACGTCGGCGTTAGTGTGGAGCTGATCGTCCGGCGTTGTGGGGAGCTGATCGTACGTCCGGCGTTAGTGGGGAGCTGATCGTACGGCCGGCGATAGTGTGGGGAGCTGATCGTACGCCCGGCACCACCATTAGTCCTCATTCACTAAATCATGATAGCCGTTCAATGACCAAGCTAAGCCACACATACACTGCCATATATCCACTTATATTGCCATAATTTAAGGGCCACACACACACACACACTGTCATACCTAGTTAACTTGGCATTGTCCTATCAGAGGTGCCATCTAGCGGCTAACTACAGCAACACAACACAACACACGCCCCCACGCCACAACACACGCTCCCAACACCACACTCACACGCTCCCCTTGACCTTGAACTCTGACCTCACCTGCCGTCAAAAAAAAGGTGTCCTGCCAAATTTGTATACCTGGCCGGGAGGTTTATAGACAGTCCTGGGGAGCACAACCCAGAGCTCTGAGTGGAGGAGGGGAGAAGAGGGGCTGCTGTGGTGGGTGGGAGAGAGAGAGAGAGAGAGAGAGAGAGAGAGAGAGAGGAGAGAGAGAGAGAGAGAGGTGGCGGCATGGTTGTTGACACACCATTATCAAGACAAAGGTTCACGGCGGCCTTGATGCACAGACCTACACAGGTGAGTCCTATCCCCAGCAACACACCCCCACCATCACCCTCACCCCCCCCACCATCACCCCACCCCACCATCACCCCCCACCCCTCACCACCCCCACCCTCCCCACCATCAGTTCCCCACCCTCCCACTATCACTCCCCACCCTCCCTCACTCATCACTCCCCACCCTCCCCCACATCACTCACCTCTCACCTCCCACCATCACTCCCCCACCTCCCTACTCATCACCCCTCACCCTCCTCACTATCAGTTCCCCACCCCTCACCATCACTCCCCCACCCTCCCTCACCATCACTCCCTCTCACCTCCTACCATCACCCTCACACCTCCCATACCACCCCTTCACCTCCCCACCATCACCCCACACCTCCCTCACTCATCACCCCTCACACCTCCTCACTATCAGTTCCCCACCCTCCCTCACTATCAATCCCTTACCCTCCTCACCATCACCCCTCCACCCTCCCCATATCACCCCCACACCCTCCCCACTATCACCCCCTCACACCCTCCTCACTATCAGTCTCACCCCCTCCCCACTCATCAGTCCCTCACCCTCCCTCACTCATCAACCCCCCACTCCCCACTATCACCTCCACCTCCCCCACTATCACCCCTCACACCTCCTCACTCATCACCCCTCACACCTCCTCACCATCAGTTCCCCATCCTCACTCATCAGTCCCCACCCTCCCCACATCACCTCACCTCCTCACTATCACTCCCCTCACCCTCCTCACTATCCCCCCACACCCTCCTCACCATCACCCTTCGCCCTTCATTATCAATCACCCATCACCCCACATCACCATATCATTCACCATCACCCTATCACAACTGAACCTAACCTAATCTAACCACAGTTAACCTACTGCTATCCTACCCCAACCTAACCCACCCCTAACCCAACCCAGCCTATCCTACCCCTAACCCAACCCAGCTCATCCCAACCCCTAACCTAACCTAGCCCATCCTGACCCCTAACCCAACCCAACCCATCCCACCCCTAACTCCAACCTAACCCATCCCACCCCCAACCTATCCCAACCCAACCTATCCCAACCCAACTCCAACCTAACTAACCTAACCTAACCTAACCTAACCTAACCTAACCTAACCTAACCTAACCTAACCTAAAATAAAAATAGTGACAAAAATTACTGGAAACATTGCTGACGTCGACAATTTTTTTTCTTTTAAAATACAAATTTTCTTTTCAAAGTAACTTAACAAGATGAGTTTCATGTGTGTGTGTGTGTGTGTGTGTGTGTGTGTGTGAGTGTGTGTATGTGTGTGAGTGTGTGTGTGTGTGATGATTGATGATCCGGTAATAAAAATAACGTACGAAAATAACTATGTGGCAGCAAGTGTTTTAACTCTCGCACTGTAGGAATCCGTTACCAACACTGGTTCTCAACACGGGGTGGCAACAGATTGTTATGTTACAACAGAACCGTTATTACAACAGAGCCGTTTAATATTACAACAGAACCGTTTAATATTGCACAGAACCGTTAATATTACAACAGACCCGTTTAATATTACAACAGAACCGTTTAATATTTGAGCCGTTTAATATTACAACAGAACCGTTAATATAAAGCAATATTAACAGAGCCGTTTAATATTACAACAGAACCGTTATATTACAACAGAACCGTTTAATATTACAACAGAACCGTTTAATATTTCAACAGAACCGTTTAATATTTCAACAGAGCCGTTTAATATTACAACAGAACCGTTTAATATTACAACAGAACCGCTTAATATTACAACAGAGCCGTTTAATATTACAACAGAACCGTTTAATATTACAACAGAACCGTTTAATATTACAACAGAACCGTTTAATATTACAACAGAACCGTTTAATACAACAGAGCCGTTATTACAACACAACTATGAAACGTGAACCAACAGAACAGTCTTAATGGGTTAGGGCCTTGAGTCCATCATGTTTAGGGGCCTATTAGAGCAGGGCCCATTAAGATTGAGTCCATTATGTGGGGCCATTAAGAGCAGAGCCCATTAAGATTGGGTCCATTATGTGTGAGGGGCCTATTAGAGCAGGGCCCATTAAGATTGGGTCCATTATGTGTGGGGCCCATTAAGAGTGAGCCCATTAAGATTGGGTCCTTATGTGTGGGGCCATTAGAGCAGGGTTCATTAAAGTGGGGCCCATTATGAGTGGGGCCATTAAGACTGGAGTCCCGTAGAGCAGGGCTCATTAAGTGGGGCCCATTATGAGTGGGGCCGTGAAGTGGGGCCAGTACGAGTAGGGCCCGTAGAGCGGGGCCCATTAAGAGTGGGGCCCATTAAGCGGCTAAGAGTGGGGTCCGTTGGAGCAGGGCCGATTAAAGTGGGGCCCATAGAGCGGGGCTCTAAAGCGGGCTCTAGAGCAGGCTCGTAAATGGGGTCCGTTAGAGCAGGACCCATTAAGAGTGAGCCGTTAAGAGCGGAGCCGTTAAGAGTGGGGTCCGTTAGGCAGGGGTCCCGTTAAGAGCAGGGGTCCGTTAAGAGCGGGGCCATTAAGTGGGAAGACCCATGGACAGGGCCCGTTAAGTGGGGTCCGTTAAGGAGAGCCCCTAGAAGAGTGGGGGCCGTGAGTGGGGTCCGTTAAGAGCGGGGCCGTTAAGAGCGGGGCCCATTAAGAGTGAGGCCTATTAGGTGTGTAGCCCTTTAGCTGTGGGTCCAATAGGTGTGCGTCCATTAGGTTTAGGCCCATTAGATGTGGGACATTAAGTGTGGGGCCCATTAAGTCAATGGGTCCATTAGGTGTGGGTCCGTGGGTGTGTGGGTCCATTAGGTGTGGGTCCGTGGGAGAGGGCCGATTAGGTGTGGGTCCTTAGCTGTGAGTCCATTAGGTGTGGGTCCCATTGAGTGAGGGCCCATTAGGTGAGGAGCCCATGAAAGCGCCCATTAGGTGTGGGTCCATTGGGTGTGGGACCCATTAGGGGTGGGACCCGCTAGGTGTGGGGCCCTTGGGTGAGGGGCCCATTAGGTGTGTATTAGAGACAGCACACACACCAAAGACACAACTATCCTAATAGCAAGCCAATGGGACCGTAGTGATGTGTGTGTGTGTGTGTGTGTGTGTGTGTGTGTGTGTGTGTGTGTGTGATTTTTTTTTTTTGCCTTACAGCGGCTACTTGACAGTAACCCCACACTCATCCTGTGAGCGGTAGCGCAAAAGGATTACAGAGAGAGTTTACAAAGGGTCATAAATTAACCCCGATGTCAGGATATTATGGCACTGAATGTTACACAGTATTTCATTTACATTATTTGTTTAGTTCTATACATAAAGGGTAACTTATTCACAAATGCGTGAGTACAGGCGTGAGGAGGCAGTATGTCTGGCCTCACATATGTGTGTGTGTGTGTGTGTGTGTGTGTGCGGAAACGTCCACAGTTCCTCCATTTCCGCTTTCATCTTCTTTCCGCTCACGAGTTAATGTCTTTCAGTATATAATGAATAACTTTTAAAACCACCATTCATCTACCACCATTATCCACCATCATTATCAACCACCATTCATCTACCACCATTATCAACCACCATTCATCTACCACCATTATCAACCACCATTCATCTACCACCATTATCAACCACCAATCATCTACACAATTGCCGCCCCTCCCTGCCGCCCAGAAGCTGATGGGTGGCTAACATGACATCATCACTGCCACCCACAGCCTCCCCCAATAGCCACACCTTCGCCGCCATTTTATTACCGTAAAATTAAATATCCTAATACAAAAGTAGCTACCCTAGCTGTGTTGAGTTAGTTGAGCCGCAGATCTATGCGGCATTCAGTGACTGTTGCCTCATAGTCAATATCTGCAACTGTTGTCGGCTTTGGGGCCGATGCTCTCGTTCCCCTGAGGCAGAGCAAAGCCGATCTAAGGAGAGAGAAGGACAGTCGACATCTCACCCAGGCTGTAACGTAACTTCTGGGCTGCTGCTTCTGTTCAGATATCACCTCCGCGAGTCTGGCGTAGAAGCATCTTGCACTTGGTCCTATCCCACCAGAGGTTGTGAACACTAAAAGAGTGAAGCTGCCTTGATCAATGTTCTGAATTCTCTCCCCGTATGTCCTTATCTTGTCGTTCTCGTTCCTCCTGTGTGCAGCACCGAGAGTTAGGTTGCGGTGACATGCCGCCATGGGATAAAAAATCCTGATGTCGAAGAAGGCTCGCTGTCCCCGCGTCCAGAATCCTCGAGCACTAACGTCAACATGGGCTTCATTGGATGTGTTTGAAGCCCTATGTTGGGAATTCTCACCGTCCAATGGAAGGAGGGTCGGTTCTACCCTGACATCACGACAGATTTCCTTCAACATACTTGCTGTGAGGTCCCTTACTTCGTCATGCCTCACGCATATGAAGCCCCCTTTCTTGCACACCATGGCGTGATTGACGTCATAGGAAAAGCCACACACGCATTGGGAGGGCAAACCTTCTACTGGTCGACCGTACCTTAGAGCATTGGCATCTGTGAAGTCTTGTTTATTGAGACTGAAACCATTTGCCCTTATCGGTAACGTAGTTAACCAGTTCGAGGCGCCCACCTCCTGCGCTATAGCTACTTTTTTTTTCAAATTCTCTGGTACCTGCAGCAACAGTTGCCTCAAGTTATCACTTTGGCTGTGCTGTCGTTCTGTCATAATGGACCTTGTAGTGTTGTTTACTTCGCTGGTATCCACCTCCCCTGTTGCGTTCTGAGCTAGTATGTGGTCCGTGAGGGCTGCCGTGAGCTTAACTGAGTTTTCATGTTCGGTGGCAAATAAAAGTGATCCCTGTTAAATAATATCTTCGAGTTAATATTGTCTTAATCTAATCTAACCAACCCTAAATTAACCTAACCTCACTTAACCTAATATAACGTTAAACAACCCTAATGAATTCTAACATATCCTACTGCTACCTAACCCGAACCTATCGAACCCTAACCTAACCTAACCTTCTGCTACCTAACCTAACCTAACCTGACCTGACCTAACCTAACCTAACCTAACCTAACCTTTTCAAATGACTTCACAAATGAGTACAACCTGATGCCAAGAGTACAATCAACGTATAGAGGAACAAATCGTCGTGTAGAGGAGCAAATCGTCGTGTAGAGGAACAAATCGTCGTGTAGAGGAACAAATCGTCGTATAGAGGAACAAATCGTCGTGTAGAGGAACAAATCGACGAATAAAAGAACAAATCGACGTATAGAAGAACAAATCGTCGTATAGAGGAACAAATCAACGTATAGAGGAACAAATCGTCGTATAGAGGAACAAATCGTCGTATAGAGGAACAAATCGTCATATAGAGGAACAAATCGTCGTATAGAGGAACAAATCAACGTATAGAGGAACAAATCGTCGTATAGAGGAACAAATCGTCGTATAGAGGAACAAATCGTCGTATAGAAAGGAACAAATCGTCGTATAGAAGAACAAATCAACGTATAGAGGAACAAATTGTCGTATAGAAAGGAACAAAATCGTCGTATAGAGAACAAAATTGTCGTATAGAGGAACAAATCAACGTATAGAGGAACAAATCGTCGTATAGAGGAACAAATCGTCGTATAGAGGAACAAATCGTCGTATAGAAGAACAAATCAACGTATAGAGGAACAAATTGTCGTATAGAAAGGAACAAATCGTACGTATAGAAGACAAATCGTCGTATAGAAGACAAATCGTCGTATAGAGGAACAAATCGTCATATAGAGGTCAAATCGTCGTATAGGAACAAATCATTAATAGAAGACAAATCGTCGCAGAGAACAAATCGTCGTATAGAGGAACAAATCAACGTATAGAGGAACAAATCGTCGTATAGAGGAACAAATCGTCGTATAGAGGAACAAATCGTCGTATAGAGGAACAAATCGTCGTATAGAGGAACAAATCGTCGTATAGAGGAACAAACCGTCGTATAGAGGAACAAATTGTCGTGTAGAGGAACAAATCAACGTATAGAGGAACAAATCGTCGTATAGAGGAACAAATCGTCGCATAGAGGAACAAATCAACGTATAGAGGAACAAATCGTCGTATAGAGGAACAAATCGTCGTATAGAGGAACAAATCGTCGTATAGAGGAACAAATAGTCGTATAGAGGAACAAATCGTCGTATAGAGGAACAAATCGTCGTGTAGAGGAACAAATCGACGAATAGAACAAATCGACGTATAGAAGAACAAATCGTCGTTTAGAGGAACAAATCGTCATATAGAGGAACAAATCGGCGTGTAGAGGAACAAATCGAAGTATAGAGGAACAAATCGTCGTAGACAGGAACAAATCGTCGTATAGAAGAACAAATCGTCATATAGAGGAACAAATCGTCGTATAGAGGAACAACTCGTCGTATAGAGGAACAAATTGTCGTATAGAGGAACAAATCAAAGTATAGAGGAACAAATCAACGTATAGAGGAACAAATCAACGTATAGAGGAACAAATCGTCGTATAGAGGAACAAATCGTCGTATAGAGGAACAAATCGTCGTATAGAGGAACAAATCGTCGTATAGAAGAACAAATCGTCATATAGAGGAACAAATCGTCGTATAGAGGAACAAATCGTCATATAGAGGAACAAATCGTCGTATAGAGGAACAAATCAACGTATAGAGGAACAAATCGTCGTATAGAGGAACAAATCGTCGTATAGAGGAACAAATTGTCGTATAGAGGAACAAATCAAAGTATATAGGAACAAATCAACGTATAGAGGAACAAATCGTCGTATAGAGGAACAAATCGTCGTATAGAAGAACAAATCAACGTATAGAGGAACAAATTGTCGTATAGAGGAATAAATCGTCGTATAGAGGAACAAATTGTCGTATAGAGGAACAAATCAACGTATAGAGGAACAAATCAACGTATAGAGGAACAAATCAACGTATAGAGGAACAAATCGTCGTATAGAGGAACAAATCGTCGTATAGAGGAACAAATCGTCGTATAGAGGAACCGTCTAATCGCATAAGAGGAACAAATCAACGTATAGAAAGGACAAATCGTCGTATGAAAGGGAACAAATCGTCAAGTGTAGAGGAACAAATCGACGAATAGAACAAATCGACGTATAGAAGGAATAAATCGTCGTATAGAGGAACAAATCGTCGCATAGAGGAACAAATCAACGTATAGAGAGAACAAATCGTCGTATAGAAGGACAAATCGTCGTTTAGAGGAACAAATCGTCGTATAGAGGAACAAATCGTCGTATAGAGGAACAAATCGTCGTATAGAGGAACAAATCGTCGTATAGAAGAACAAATCGTAATACAGAGGAACAAATCGTCGTATAGAGGAACAAATCGTCGTATAGAGTAACAAATTGTCGTATAGAGGAACAAATCGTCGTATAGAGGAACAAATCGTCGTATAGAGGAACAAATTGTCGTATAGAGGAACAAATCGTCGTATAGAGGAACAAATCGTCGTATAGAGGAACAACACCTAGAGATGATTCCTACCTGAGCTTTATAAGGGCTAAGATGTCTCACTAATGGTGGCAGAAACCTAAAGGCTATAGACAGTCATTATACTGAGACACTATGATTCTGATTTTTGATTTTGCTGCTTACAGCGGCTACTTTATTGTGCACCCCACACTCATCCTGTGAGCGGTAGCGCAAAAGGATTACAGAGTAGAGTTTACAAAGGGTCATAATAATTAACCCGCGTTGTCAGGATATTATGGCACTGAATGTTACACAGTATTTCAATTACATTATTTGTTTAGTTCTATACATAAAGGGTAACTTATTCACAACTGCGTGAGTACAGGTGTGTGAGGCAGTATGTCTGGCCTCACATATAGTGTGTGTGTGTGTGTGTGTGTGTGTGTGTGTGTGTGTGTGTGTCTGTGTGTGTATATGTATGTGTGTGTGTGTGTGTGTGTGTGTGTGTGTGTGTGTGTGTGTGTCACGTGGCTCATTAACAGCAACAGTCACCTCACAAAGAACACAGCCTATATAACACGCTCAACTGACACGTTTCTCTTCAAAATTGGTGAGAGTTTTGCACCGCGGATGTGAAGAGCTCATTATTTTGAAGTGTGTGTACTGGCCACCAGGGGAGAAGGTGGCGCTGCCTCCCTCCCCACGGTAAACACAGCCCTCATCGATATTATCCCCCGTGATAACTTGATAAATATTACAGTAACTAATCCACGAGTGTGTTTTACTCTTTATAACGTAGGGGTTGATGTAATATAAATAAAATGGCGGATATTGGAGAGAAAAGGGGGCGGCCATGACTGTTTTTCTTGTTTTAATTCTTACGTAAAGGTTTATTTTGGTGGTGGTGAATGTTTTGTCTGTCTTTAATTACAAAAAACACCTCTCTCTCTCTCTCTCTCTCTCTCTCTCTCTCTCTCTCTCTCTCTCCTTCTAACGTACAGTATATTCAACTCACCCCGTTAGGCAGGCCAGCTAGCGTGTCGTGCTGGCCTGACACACAATTGTTCACTGGTAGCAAATGTTCCTTTATTCTTAATTAAATGCCTATGTTATTATGGCAATTCGAGATGCAACAGTGACTCAAGACGCTATCCACACTATCCACATATTATGGCTCACTATCCACACTATCCACACCTTAGAATATACTACCCACACATTATAATGCACTATCCACACCTTACAATGCAGTATCCACACTTAAGAATGCATAACCCACACCCCACAGCGTATGATCCACAGCCCGTAAGGTACCTCGTTCATACTCCCCTCCACCCCCCCATCCGCACCATCCATCATCATCCACCCCCCTGGCCCACATCCGCACCTGCCGCCAGCCCACAACTCCCTCCTTCCACACACCACCAGGTTAAAACACACACACACACACACACACACACACACACACACACACACACACACATGGCGAGAGGTCCGAGTAGGCCCCATTCTGACCTAAACTATCTACTCTTGAACTGGGGTCCACTAAGACTGAGGCCCACTAAGACTGGAGGGGTCTAATAAGACCGAGGGGTCCACTAAGACTGAGGGGCCCACTAAGAATAAGGGGGTCCACTAAGACTGAGGGCTCACTAAGACTGAGGGCCCACTACACTGAGGGCCCACTAAGATCGAGGGTCCATCAAGACTGGGAGGGGCCCACTCAAGAATAAGGGGTCCACTAAGACTAAGGGCTCACTAAGACTGGAGGCCCACTAAGACTGGAGGGTCCACCAAGACTGAGGGGCCCACTGAAGACTGGAGGGGCCCACTCAAGACTGAGGGGCCCACTGAGACTGAGGGGTCCACTCAAGACTGAGAGGGGCCCACAAGACTTAGGGCCCATCAAGACTGAGGAGCCCATTAAGACTGAGAGGCCCACTAAGACTGAGGGGCCCACAAGACTGGGGCCCACTAAGACTGAGGTTCAAGACTGAGGGGTCCACTAAGACTGAGGCCTTAATAAGACTTAGGCCCACTAAGACCGAGGAGCTCATATTAAGACTGAGAGGCCCACTAAGACCGAGGGGCCCACTAAGACTGGGGGGGCCACTACATCGGAGGGTCCACCAAAACTGGGGGGGCCACTTCGTTCGAGGGCCCACTGCACTGAGGCCCACTAAGACTGGGGGGCCACTAAGACTGGGGCCACTAAGACTGGGGGCCTACTTTCAAGACTGGGGGCCACTTCAAGACTGAGTGCCCACCAAGACCCGGGAGGGCCCACTAAGACTGAGGCCCACTAAGACCGAGGGGTCCACTCAAGACTAGGGGCCACTAAGACTGAGGGCTGCCAAGACTGAGGCCCACCAAGACTGAGGGCCTCACTAAGACTGAGGGCCACAGAAGGCTGAGGGCCCACTTGCTGGGGGCCAAATGGAAGACTGAGGGGCCCACTAAGACTGAGGGGCCCACTAAGACTGAGGGGTCCACTAAGACTGAGGGGTCCACTAAGACTGAGGGGTCCACTGAGACTGAGGGGCTCATTAAAACTGAGGGGCCCACTAAGACTGAGGGGTCCACTAACACTGAAGGGCCCACTAAAACTGAGGGGTCCATTAACACTGAAGGGCCCATTAGAACTGAGGGGCCCATTAAAACTGAGGGGCCCATTAGAACTGAGGGGCCCATTTGGCCTGAAGGGCCTACACACACACACACACACGTAAAGTTTGGTACACTATTACAGCTGGGTGAAGTGGGGGGCTGCACCTGGCGCGAACCAGTGAACCAGAGCACAAGAGTCAAGCACTGTATCCACTCCCCCACGTCTTCTTAAGCTAAACTAACCTAACCTAACCTAACCTAACCTAACCTAAGCTAAACTAAATTAAGCTAAACTAACCTAACCTAAGCTAACCTAAGCTAAACTAAATTAAGCTAAACTAACTTAACCTAACCTAAACTAACCTAAGCTAACCTAACCTAACCTAAGCTAAACTAAACTAAACTAACCTAACCTAAGCTAAACTAAGCTAACCTAGCCTAAGCTAAACTAAGCCAACCTAACCTAAGCTAAACTAAATTAAGCTAAACTAACTTAACCTAACCTAAACTAACCTAAGCTAACCTAACCTAACCTAAGCTAAACTAAGCTAACCTAAGCTAAACTAAGGTCAAATGTTGTTAGTTTTTTTTTGCGGGGGGGAGCACTTGATGATAGCCAGCCCTCCCCTCCCCCCAGGTTATTTCACTTGATGATTTAACAACCTAACAGTACATGGAAAGTTAGGTTAGATTGTGGTTAGTTTTATGTTAGGTTTTGGTTAGTTTTATGTTTGGTTTTGGTTAGTTTTATGTTTGGTTTTGGTTAGTTTTATGTTAGGTTTTGGTTAGTTTTATGTTAGGTTTTGGTTAGTTTTATGTTAGGTTTTGGTTAGTTTTATGTTAAGTTTTGGTTAGTTTTATGTTAAGTTTTGGTTAGTTGTATGTTAGGTTTTGATTAGTTTATGTTAGGTTTGGTTGAGTGTCTTGGTAGGTTAGATTTTAGTTAGGTTTATATTAGGTTAAATTTAAGTTAGGTTAGGTTAGGATTTAATCTTAAAATAAATCCAATATCTTCTATCATAATAAAGAAAAACATTGTGGTTGTAAGAGCCAGGGGGAGGAGCCAGGGCCAGGGGAGCCAGGGAGCCAGAGGGCCAGAGGCCAGAGGAGCCAGAGGAGCCAGGGGAGCCAGAGGGGCCAGGGGAGCCAGAGAGCCAGGGACAGAGGCCAGAGGCCAGGGAGCCAGAGAGCCAGAGAGCCAGGGAACTAAATCAGTCAGTGTGCCAGAGGCGGTGGTAACCTGGTGCTGAAACAACTCACTTCTCTACCACCGGGACACACACTCGCTCCCCCCTCCCTCCTCCCTCCTGAATAACTAGCCCGGCAAATAACACCAATAGTCACTTGTTTTGATTTGCTATCGTGGAGAGGTTAGGTTAGGTTAGGCTGGTTTAGGTTTGGATAGGTTAGGTTAGGCTGGTTTAGGTTTGGATAGGTTAGGTTAGGCTGGTTTAGGGTTGGATAGGTTAAGTTAGGTTAGGTATTTTTAACGCCACCTAGTAAATATTATGATAACTTTGTCTATAATTTTTTCACAGGATGGGAATAATAGGATTATTTTTTGCTGGATAGAAACGAATATTCCGCGATTTGTTTACTTGTGACGTCACGATGTGTTGCGGGGGGTGTATACAGTGTTGCCACGTGTTAGTATCAGCTCCAGTGGTGACTTAAACAGCTTAGGTATTGTTATAGTGGAGGCCAGAGCTCCAGTGTTGATTAGTACCAGGAGGACCTAATAGTGCCTCAAGCTTCTTAACAAAGGCCAAAATATCTTACTTCAGCTACCGTGATGGTGAGTGGTGATGTGTGGTGTGGTGGTGGTTTGTGATGGTGAGTGGTGGTGTGTGGTGGTGGTGGTGTGTGCTGTTGTGTGGTGGTGGTGGTGTGTGGTGGTAGTATTGGTAGTGGTGGTAGGAGTGATAGTAGTGGTGGTGATGTTAGTGGTGGTAGGAGTGATGGTAGTGGTAGTAGTAGTGGTGGTGATGGTAGTGGTGGTAGCAGTGATGGTGGTGGTGGGTGAGGCAACAAGTGATGGTGATGATAGTGGTAATAGTGGTGGTGATGGTGATAGTGGCCGCGTTGACAATACAAACTAGAGTCATTACTATTACTACTATCATAACCACCACCTCTACTACTAATAGTTATGGTGGGTCCCATAGTCATGACTGCTAGTTAGGGGCAGTGTGGATACAGCACACTGAAAGCTACACTACACTAAACGTACGGTACACAAGGAGGCAGCATAACCGGTATTGCACTCAACCGCATTCATTTCCCCAAGTAGTAAACCTAACCTAACCTAACCTAACCTAACCTAACCATAACCTAACCTAACCTAACCCATTTATACAACTCTCTCTAACTCACAGTCAAAGTGCGACCGAAAACACCTAAAGAAACATCACTAACAAATAAATAAATAAATAAAAAACGGGAATAAGCCAACAAAAGAAACTTGTCAGGGCGGGACGGGGGAAGACTTGAGAATTTTGGCCAATTAGAGTGACTGTGGAGACCGAGAGTAGCCCCAGGGCCCCAGACGACCAGGGCTCCCAGATGGGCTAGGAGGAGAGGAAGGGAGAGAAGAAGTGGCGTGATGGCTTTAACGCTGCTCCTTAAATCTTAGGGGAGAACGAGGGAGGGAGGGAAGAGGGATGGGGGAGGTGGGGAATGGTTAGTGAGGGGAAGAGGGAGGAGAGGGTAGGTGAGAAGAGGAGGGATAGGAGGTGAAGGGGAGGGGAAGTTTGAGGGAGGGAAGAGGATGGGGATGGGATGCAGAGTGATGGTAAGAGGGAATGAGGGAGGAGAGTGAGGGGAAGGAGGTGAGAGGAGAAAAGGAGGTGAGAGGAGGGTGAGAGGAGGGAGGAGGGTGATTTTAAATACCATTTATTGACTTGAGGAATAGTTGAGGTGAAGGCAAGACGTCCTGGAGGAGGAGCCAGCAGGAGGGAGGAGAGAGAAGGGGGAGGGAAAGGAGGGGGAAGAGGAGGAGGGGGAAGAAGAGAGGAGAAAGAGGAGGAGGGCCTGTATTACAAGCTTATTGCCTCAGTGTTGGGGATAGGAAAGGCTGAATCAATGTAAGAGGAAAAGCTGCTGAACCTGGAGCCTGGGGGACCCGGTGAAGGGAGCCTATTGGGGGAGCCTGTAGGGGGAGCCTGTACGGGTAGACTCTGGGGGAGCCTGTGGGGGGAGTGAGCCTTTGGGGGAGAGAACCTGGCTAATGGTTAACAAATTTATTGACAAAACTTGGAGTACAGTTTGCCTATTGTAAGTAATTCAGTCAGGTCTTGGCACTGAGGGTGGTATCACTTCTCACTGCCACGCAGGACAGAGGTTCATACACAGTATAAGTAGATTCTATTTGAGGACTAATCAGTGTGGGGTAGCAGCAAGTTTTCGATAAACAGCAGGGATGTCATCAAGCACTCCTGATTCAATGTAGTAATTACATAGTTAATACCGTAGTTCATGTTACAATGCTACATGCCACACACCTCAGCCTTCTTAGGGTAAGGACGTGTGCAGTCGGCGCTGCCCGCTAACGCGGCCGTGGTCTCTTGACCATGGAGACAGCTGCCAGCCCGGTCTGTCGGGCTCTCCCCTTCCCCATCTCCTCCTTCCCATCTGGATTTATCAACAACCTCACACCAACAGTACAGTGCAAAGAGTGACGATTAACCCACAAGTGATATACAAAAGTGGCAATTTCAACTCGAAGGAAAAGCTCAAAAACACAGCAATACTGATTGTGGCTGAATCTAACCTGACCTGACCTCACGGCTTCACCTGACCTAACCTGAGGATGGAGCACACCTGCATTGCCCCAAGCTACTGTCCTGCACACATCCAGCCCATACGAGCACGAACTGATTGCTACAAGAACAGCCCAGTCCCAACCATTGTAAAAATTAGCAACACCTAATTATTATATGTCATATTTGTATCACTTATGTTACCTGTACATCATTTGTAAATCAAGAGACCCATTCCCCAATTATGTGATTATATATTTTCAGCCTTCCGGCTGCCATGCTCTTTCAATAAACCGTTAATTATTATTATTATTATTATTATTACAATTAGCCAGGTGGCCTGAAGTCTTTGACAGAGTCACATTCTTGTGTTCAAGTGTATACTTTAAAGGTTTATCACAAAGTTTACATGCTGAGTGTTCGGTATGGGTACAGCGTTACTAACTTGCCAGGTAGCCTAATTCTGGCCACGACTACATCACATTGTCTGGTTCTGTCTTATGCTGGCCATACCGGTACCTCTTGTCAAAATTTGTCATATTTACTAATGCTACAACTGTCAGTCTCTCTGCATTTCTCACTTCTTCTAGGTCAGAGTTCATGATTCTGACTTGAATGTTTTTAAGTACTGCATTGGACAGGCCAAGGTCACGGTCAACATTTCCTCTCTTACATGTCTCATTGGCCAGTCTATCAGCACGGTCATGGTACCTGATTCCAACATGGGACGGAATCAACACAAATTCAATGCGATAGTTGTTTTCCTGAGCTGTTATCACATTTCTTTTAATATCGCAAACAACTTTAGACATAAAACCTGACGGACTGTTTATTGCTATCAAAGCACTTTGAGAGTCACAGAATATCACCCCACCTCCATTTTCTTTAAGGTAGTCTGTGGCTAAGTGATTCCTATTAGCTCAGTGTGTTGTGCTGGCCCAGTTGTTCAGTCTTTGCCTGTTTGACACTATCATCTCCTTTTCTTTATATACTACAATTGCACAGCCTGTTCTACCTGTGTTTGTCTGCACAGAACCATCAGTAAAAGCATAACACTCACTTGATTTAATACTCTCTATGTGTCTGTTAATAGTTTCTAGTGTAACACATCTCATCACATCGGTGTTTAACATTTGCTTACTACCAACAGGAGTGTAACTAATAGGAACTGATATATCCAGCCAAGGAGGAATGTCATTAATGGGTTCGTCTGGGGTGATTGGGACATTCAGAGTCAAGAGATCTTACACTTTTATGAAGCCACGCCCCGGAATGGAGAGTCGGGGAGTACTAGAGTCCTCCCCCAACCGGGTGTTGGGGAGAGATAGCCAATCAGCCAGACGGTCACACAGACAGACAGACAGACAGACAGTGACAACCCTCACCTCCAGCCTGGCACTCACGGGATGCCACTATTTACTGGTTGACCAGACGAGAGCTGGCACCCGCATCCCACCCTCAACCCACCATGACACCCTGATGACACTTGCTGACACCCTGATGACACTCATGACACCCTGATGACACTCGTGACACCCTGATAGCTCACCTGGCACCCCTGATGACACTCGTGACACCCTGATGACCTCGTGACACCTTCATGACACTCGTGACACCCTGATATCACTCGTGACACCCTGATATCACTCTTGACACCTTGACGTCACTCTTCACACCCTGATGACACTGTTGACACGCCGATGTCACTCTTGACACTGACGTCACTCTTGACACCCTGACGTCACATGACACCCTGATGACACTCTTGACACCCTGATGACCTCGTGACACCTGATGACACTCTTGACACCCTGATGACCTCGTGACACCCTGATGACACTCGACACCTTGATGACACTCGTGACACCCTGATATCACTCGTGACACCCTGATATCCTCTTGACACCTTGACGTCACTCTTCACCCTGATGACACTCTTGACACCTGATGACACTCTTGACACTCTGACGTCCTCTTGACACCCTGATGTCACTCTTGACACTCTGACGTCACACTTGACACCCTGATGACACTCTTGACACCCTGATGACACTGTTGACCTCCGATGTCACTCGACACCCCTGACGTCACTCTTGACACCCTGATGACCTCTTGACCCTGGTGGCCTCTCTTGACACCTGATGACACTCTTGACACTCCTGACGTCCTCTTGACACCATGATGGCCTCTTGACACCTTGGTCACTCTTGACACCCTGTTGACCTCTTGACACCCCTGGTGGCCTCTTGACACCCCTGATGGCCTCTTGACACCCCGTGGCCTCTTGACGCTCTGACGTCCTCTTGACCTCACAATGACCTCAGCACCTTGACGTCACTCTTGACACCCTGATGACACTCTTGACACTCTGACGTCCTCTTGACACCCTGATGACCTCTTGACCTCTGACGTCACTCTGACACCATGATGACACCTCTTGACACCTTGACGTCCTCTTGACACCCTGATGACACTCTTGACCTCTGACGTCCTCTTGACACCCTGATGACACTCTTGACACTCTGACGTACTCTTGACACCCTGATGACACTCTTGACACCCAGGGTGTGTGTGTGTGTGTGTGTGTGTGTGTGTGTGTGTGTGTGTGTGTGCGTGTGCGTGTTAGTCCGACTGCATACCGAGACAGACAAGTGCCAACGCCGGAACAACGCTACCGCCGCCCCTCCCGCACTAGATGTAGCCCTCCACATGTGCAACATCTGTGAACGACTGTGCCGGTCCCGTATCGGCCTCTTTTGTCATACTCGAGTCTGAGTGACAGCCAAGTAGTAGCAGTAGTAGTCACTGAATGCCACATAGATCTGCGGCTCAACTAACTCAACACAGCTAGGATTGGTATTTATGTATTAGGATATTTGATATTAAGGTAATAAAATGGTGGCGAAGGTGTGGCTATGAGAGGAGGCTGGGGCCACGTTGAAAAAATAGTCGTAGTGTGTGTGTGTGTGTGTGTGTGTGTGTGTGTGTGTGTGTGTGTGTGTGTGTGTGTGTGTTGTGTGTGTGTGTAATCAGCAGTGATCTGACTAAAATTTTAAGAATAATATCAACAAAATCAACACCACAACACCACTACCACAACAACACCTCACCCACCACCACAACACCACCACCACAACACCACACCACAACACCACCACCACCACAACACCACAACCACCACAACACCACTACCACCACAACACCACCACCACAACACCTCACCACCACAACACCTCACCACCACAACACCAAACCACAACAACACCTCACCACCACAACACCACAACCACCACAACACCACTACCACAACAACACCTCACCACCACAACACCACACCACAACACCTCACCACCACAACACCAAACCACAACAACACCACCACCACAACACCTCACCACCACAACACCAAACCACAACAACATCTCACCACCACAACACCACCACCACAACAACACCCACCACCACAACACCACAACCACCACAACACCACTACACCACACCACCACACCCCACCACCCACAACACCTCACCACCACAACACCAAACCACACCACACCATACAACACTCACCACCACAACACCAAACCACAACAACATCTCACCACCAACACACTACAACACCACACACCACACCACACAACACCTCACCACCACAACACTCACCACCACAACACCACAAATCACCACAACACCACCACAACAACACTTCACCACCACAACACCTCACCACCACAACACCACCACACAACACCACCACCACAACAACACCTCACCACCACAACACCACCGCCACAACAACACCACAACACCACTACCACCACAACACCACTACCACAACAACACACCACCACCACAACACCACCACCACAACACCTCACCACCTCACCACCGCCATAACAACACTACACCACTAACATAATCAACACATAATCTCCCTCAGGTAAATAATTCAACGCAGGTGACTCTCCCGGATACTGGGTCAGGCTTGGCTAAATAAGGTCAAGGTCAGGGCTCAAGGTCAGAGGTCACAGGAAGCTTGACTGTCGAAAATTTAGACCCCTAGTGAGTCCTGTGGGAGGAGGAGGAGGAGGACGTGGGGAGAATGAAGAGAAGGGAAGGGCGGGGAGGTAAGAGGGAGAAAATAGAGGGAGGGAGGTAGGAGGAGAGGGGAGGGAAGGGAGGAGGGAGGGGTAGGGGGGAGGGGAGGGGCTGGGGAGGAGAGGGGAGGGCCGTGAGGGAGGGGTGGAGGGGAGGAAAGGGAGAGTTAGGAGGGAGGGAGGTTAGGGGAGGGGGAAGGGCCGCGGAGGGGAGGGGTAGGGAGGGAGGGAGGCCAGGGAGGGAAGGGCCATGGAGGGAGGGGAGGTCAGGAGGGAAGGGCTGTGGAGGAGGGAGGTCAGAAGGGAAGGGGAGGAAGGGTCATGGAGGGGGGTAGGGGAGGAGGGGAGGCTAGGGGAGGAAGGATCAGGAAGGGAAGGGAGGGAAGGGCTGGGTGGAGGGGAGGGGAGTGTCAGGGAGGGAAGGGCCCATGGAGGGGAGGGGGGCCAGGAGGGAAGGAGGGAAGGGCCATGGAGGGGAGGAGGGAGGGGAGGGGAGGGGAGGGGAAGGATCATGGAGGGGGGGGAGGAGGGAAGGGTCATGGAGGGGAGGGGAGGCCAGGGGAGGGAAGGGCTGGGGGAGGAGGGGGGAGGCCAGGGAGGGAAGGGTCATGGAGGGGAGGGGAGGTCAGGGGGAGGGAAGGGCTGCGGGGGAGGGGAGGGGAGGGAGTGTCTGGGAGGGAAGGGTCATGGAGGGGAGGGGAGGGGAGGGGAGTGTCAGGGAGGGGTCCAGGTGACCTAAGAGACTCGCTTTATATCGCTAATAGGCAACTCATATTGTACCATCTGGCCAAAATGGAGACAGGAGGCGGCGTGCCACATTGGCTGTCTAGGTGCGTTGGTAACTCTATACCTGCAAGGCCTATGTATACTGTATACCTGCACAGCATATGTATACTGTGTGGCGATCTGTGGTGTAATGGTCAGCATGCTCGCCTCGCAAGCGAGAGGACCCGGGTTTGATCCTCGGGCAGGGTGAAACTATGGGCAAGTTTCTTTACGCCATTTGCCTCTGTCTACCCAGCAGTAATTGGGAACCTGGATGTTAGTCGATTTGCGGATCATATTCCGGGGTAATGGTTAGCCAGTGCAGTTGACGAGTTGTCCGGTCTTCTCGGACTATTCCTTGACACTGCGTCATGCAGCTCGTTAACCTAGCGTGTGGTTGTTGTGTTGGCGACAGCTTCTACACCTTAAGCAAATTCACGCCTAGGTGGCCTTTGGGCGGGCCATCCTCGTTACACGAGGGGCAACCATTATTTACACTGCATACCTGGAGTCGGTGCAGCGAAGAATGACGAAAATGATTCCGGGACTTAAGAAACTTTCCATATCAAGATAGATTAAATAAACTAGACGTGCATTCCCTAGAAAGATGAAGAGTGCGGGGAGATATAATAGAAGTATTTTTTTTTTACGGGTATTAGCCCACCCGGGCACAGGTCACTCACCCACATCAGGGCCTGGGGGGGCGAAAATATAATAATAATAATAATAATAATAATAATAATAATAATAATAATAATAATAATAATAATAATAATAATAATAATAAACCATATAGAAATACAAAAATGAATAAAAACAAAAGTGAGAAACAATATATGTATGTTGTTTTGTCAATAGTAAGTGAAACAATTGAGACCCTGCAATTGTGTGTAAATAAGACAGAAAGGAATCAATAAAGGAGATATAGATTAAGTTCTTATAATATCCGAGCAGGATAGGACTCCTAGCAACGGATTTAAGTTGGATAAGCTTAGGTTTAGGAGGGAGATAGGAAGGAACTGGTTCACAAATAGGGTGGTGGACGAGTGGAACAAGCTTAGCAACTTTGTAGTAAGTGCTGGGACGCTGGTAAGTTTCAAAAGGAGGCTAGATAGATTCATGGATGATAGAGAGTGGTAGTAACTCTCGACAGGAGCTGCCATGCACAGGCCAACCGGCCTATTGCAGACTCCATATTTTCTTATGTACTGTATACCTTCACGGCTTAAGTATACTGTATACCTTCACGGCTTAAGTATACTGTATAGTATACAGTATACTTAAGCCGTGAAGGTATACAGTGTATACCTTCACGGCTTAAGTATACTGTATACCTGCACGGCTTATGTATACATAGCTACACGGACTATGTATACCAATATATATACACATGTATATATGTAATAAAAGGAATAGTAAATTTATACGAAGTTTTTACCATCTCACCAACAGGGTCTACAGAAGGTGGGATGACCTGAAGAATAGACACCCCAGCTTATTTCACCTGAAGATTAATCAAACTAACCAAACCTAACCTAACCAAACCTAACCTAACCTAGCCTAACCTAGCCTAACCTAACCTAACCTAACCTAGCCTAGCCTAACCAAACTAACCTAGCCTAGCCTAACCTAACCTAGCCTAACCCACAGTGATTAAAAACACAGTGAAGTTATCCAGTCAATGATTTCAAAGTCAAATGGAAACGAAACAAGACCAATCCCTGGGAGTCTATGGTCACCTGGGAGTGTATGGTCACCTGGGAGTGTATGGTCACCTGGGAGTCTATGGTCACCTGGGAGTGTATGGTCACCTGGGAGTGTATGGTCACCTGGGAGTCTATGGTCACCTGGGAGTGTATGGTCACCTGGGAGTGTATGGTCACCTGGGGTCTATGGTCACCTATGGTCACCTATGGTCACCTGGGAGTCCTGTGGTGGTCCTGGGGGTGGTATGGTCACCTGGGAGGGTATGGAGTCTATGGTCACCTGGGGAGTCTATGGTCACCTGGGGTCTATGGTCACAGTCATGGTCACCTGGGGAGTGTATGGTGTTACGAACCCCTCCACCCAGCACTACGAAGCACGCCATCTATTGTCCTGATCTACCTACCCAGCACCACGAGCAACGCCATCTAGGGACGAGACACGAGTATGACTCGTCTTAGTTACCACTCCGAGGTTTCCCTTCTCCATATCCTGGGTGTCACTCTAGATTGTTTTATGTTTATTAATATGTATATACTGTTAATGTTTAGGTTAAGTTTGGTTAAGGGTAATTTATAAGCTGAATATTTTGTTAAGGATTTATGGTACTCTATTATATACAACGAAACTCGCATCCTTTGTCTACCCTTTTATAGTCCGATTGTCTTTGTTAATTTATATGTTGTATTAACTCCCCACGTCCACTTGCTTCAAGATTGTTTTTATGTTATTAATATGTATATACTCGTTAATGTTTAGGGGTTAAGTTTGGTTAAGGGTAATTTATAAGCTGAATATTTTGTTAAGGGATTTATGGTACTCTTATTATATACAAATTAAAAACTCGCATCCTTTGTTCACCCTTTTATAGTCCGATTGTCTTTTGTTTTGAGTTTTTATTGTTGTTACCTGTTGGGATTCGTAGACGTATAACTATATTCTAAATCCCCAACTCGTAACAAATGGCGACTGCATTATATCACGACCTTAAGTACCATATTCCTTCCCTCCTTTTGTTACTTCAGTGTTAATTATTCCTCCCAGTCACTTTGTCTACAATTGCTTTTACGGTAGTTTAAAGTTTCTTCATATGTGTGTGCATATATTGGTATTATCGTATAGTAAGAGGACAGACGTAGTGGATATTAGGGTTCCAAGTGTCATAAGGCTTACCTGTTATTACAATGTGGCAGTTGTGTGTGTAGTAAGTCTTATCGAGTGTTGGGAAGAATCCGGATCTGTTTAATGCCGTACCCTACTCCAGAGTAGGCTGTTCCATAGTCACTAGTTTAGGGGTAGAAGTGATATCTTGGGACGCCCCGCTCTACCAGGACCCCATAATTATAAAGCCCCAATTATTGTTCTTCTCATTATCTCATTCAGGGTCAATCATACCATTTATCAGGGTTGTTAATCCGGATCTTTTATATTAATGCCGTAATACGCTCCTACCTCTTTCAAGTATATCAGGGTTAATAACCGGGATCTTTATATTTATGCCGTAATACGCCCTACCTCTCTTTCTGTTCTTATCCTTATCTATGATCTTCTCAGAAGAACAATAATCATAAGTGTAATTTCCTAGGTATAACTTCTTGGTTAGTTTTTTGGATCTTTCTGGTTATCCCTTGCCGTGATATTTTCTAGGGTTATCCACTTATCTTATCTTTTGGACCATTAGTTAATTTATCTCTATTTTTCTTAACAATGGCCACCCTTAGGTTTTGATCTCCAGGATTTTATTGAAAATCCTTCCGTAGCTAAATTACGCCAGCAATATCTGCTGGAAGAAAGAATGAGAAATAGCCAACTATTATAATATCCCATTTTCACAGCAACTGACTAAGGAAATACAAAAAAATCATGTGATTGAAGTGTTGGTTCAACAAGAAGTTTTAAAAGAACTGGCTGTTGACAGATTAACGCCCATGTCCAAGAAACTTCAACCACTATCCACCACCCTCCTCACTCAGAAGTTGCCTCAGGTCTGGCTAGCCTCAAGAAGAAACGCAAACGGAATAGACGCCTTAGAACTAGAACGAGCTAGGTTCGAGTTCCAAATCAAAAATGAAAGAACTAGAGTTGGAACAGGCCAAGTTGGAGCAAAAGTTGGAGCATGAGGGAAGGTCGGAACAGGCCAAGTTGGAGCATGAGGAAATGATGGAACGGGCCAAGTTGGAGCAGGAGGTTAGACTGAAAGAACTACAGGTAAGAGAGATAGAAGTCACCTTAACATCGGAGTTTAGATCAAAAGAAGTGGCATTAAGAGAGAAACTAGCTGCTTTTAACCCTGCTACTGCTTCTTCCCTTGTTCACGGGTTTGATGAATCCGATATGGACGGGTCATTTAGGACTTTTGAGAAAATAGCCGGGAAGAATGAGTGGCCAAAGGACCAGTGGGTGTCAGTGTTAGTTCCTAAATTATATGGTAAGGCTCGTAGAGTTTATAACTGTTTAGACCAGACTGATGACTATGATAACGTAAAAAAGAATATCCTCACCTCATATGCTATCACGCCAGATGGATACCGGCAGAAGTTTCGTAAACTAACCAAACCATTTTCCCACACCTTTGTTGAGTTTGCTCAAGAAAAGCTTAGGTTTTTTAAGAAGTGGTTAGAGGCTACAGAGACCTCCACATTTCAGGATTTGTTAAACTTGGTAGTCCTGGAGGAGTGGAAGAGCAAGATACCATTTCACATCTTGAAGCATGTGGAGGAGCGTGGAGAGGTTAATTTAGGGCGTGCGGCTGAGCTGGCTGATGCGTACGCCTTGCTGGTGGAGTCACTGGGCAGTAGGGAACGTGGTACTTTCCGCATGTTAGGTCCTCCTCTGATGATAACCTTGGGACGTGAGTGGTAGGTCGAAAGGTCCCACACCTACTCCCCCCGATGCAACCAAGCTTACTTGTTCTTACTGTAAAAACCCAGGCCATACGATCCAGACTTGTAAACACCCAAAGTGTCGAATTGCTAAAAGTAGTTCCCTGGATCCCAAATCCAAACCAATAGCAAACACCAATGTGGAAAGGCCCCATCAGGATCTCTTCTCTTCATTCACCTATGAGGGAAAAATTTCAATCATAGAGGGGTCTCGTTCTTTCCCTATTCGTATACTACGTGATACGGGCGCAGCACAAACTATCCTCCTGTTTAACGTCATTCCTGATATATCTACCGCATTTACTAATGAGAGTGTTCTAATTTCGGATCTCTCATCCCATTCTTCCTATCCTTTAGCTAAAGTACACCTCCAATGTCCCTTGATTACTGGGGAAGTGCAAATAGCCATAAGGAAAGACCCAATGCCTGTGTGCGGCATTCATTTATTATTGGGTAATGACTTGGTAGGAGACCTAGTGGTTCCTAACATAAAGACAGTCGACTCTCCCTTACCTGTCAACTCCACCACTGACCTTAAAGAAACTATTCCTCATCCTTTCCCATCTTGTGCTGTCACCCGGTCACAGAGTGTGCGAAATGGGCCCTCTTCATCTAAAACCACCTCTAATATCTTCCTACCCACAGAAGATCTGTACAATAAGACCATTAGTAAGGATGAGCTCGTTAAAGCCCAACAATCTGATCCTTCTTTGAATAAACTTCACCCTGCAGCAGTTGAGGGTAAAGATTTTAACACCCTTCCGTGTTTTTATTATCATGAAGGGGTTTTGATGAGGGCCTATAGGCCCCCTGAGCTTGCCCAGCTAGACACGTGGTCTGAAATACATCAAGTGGTAATTCCCACCTCAGTCAGACCAGCATTAATTGCCCTTGCCCATGATGGTATTTCAGGACATTTGGGAATCCTGAAAACATATAAAAAGCTCCACCAACACTATTATTGGCCTGGACTTAGGAAGGATGTGTCAAAATACCAAAAATCTTGTCATATTTGTCAAATGGTAGGAAAACCAAATGAAAGTATACCAGCAGCTCCCATTAAGCCCATCCCAGTATTTTCTACACCATTTGAAAAGATTGTTGTGGATTGTGTGGGCCCATTACCAAAGACTAAGAAGGGAAATCAATTCCTGCTCACAGTTATGGATACCAGTACACGTTATCCTGAGGCTTTTCCCCTTAAAAGCATCACTTCAAAAAACGTAATCAAACATCTTTTGCACCTTTTCACTTCAGTGGGCATTCCTAAAGAGATCCAATCCGATCAGGGCACCAATTTTACGAGCAATCTTTTCAAACAGGTGATGAAAGACCTCAGTGTGGACCATTGTACATCTTCGGCTTACCACCCACAATCCCAAGGTTGCTTGGAACGGTTCCATCAAACTTTCAAATCAATGCTCAAAAAATACTGTATAGAACACCAAAAGGAATGGGATGAAAGCATAGACTTGTTGCTCTTTGCCATCAGGGAATGTCCCCAGGAGTCATTGGGTTTCTCCCCGTTCGAGTTACTATATGGGAGACAAATTAGGGGACCCCTTAAAATAGTAAAGGAGCTGTGGTTTGACACTCCATCTATTAAGCCCGCAACAGTTTCCCAATACATTGACACTTTAAGGGACAAATTAACTGAAGTCCGAACCATTGCTCAGTCAAACTTAAAAAAAGTCCAAGAAAAAATGGTGAAGTCCCAACCTAAATTAGTTAGAAAGATCATTTTCTCCAGGTGACAAAGTGTTACTCTTTTCTACCCATTCCAGGCTCTCCCTTAAAGCAAGTTTTCTACTGGTCCCTATATAGCTGTTAATAAACTATCTCCTCTCAACTATATAGTCCATACTCCTGATCGCAGAAAAAGATTCACAACTTGTTCACATTAATTCATGAAACTTTACCTACTCCAGGCAGTCAGAGGAAGACATCCCAGAGGCTATAAGTCAACCTGTATTGTATACGGTTTTGCTTCAGCCGGAGCCGGAGACAGATGACATGGACCTATTGGAGAATTTAGACTTCCTCTACCTAAAGAAAACCCCATAATAGTCACATACTGGGTCAACTTGATGAGTATTTTCTGTTCTGAATCCATCTCTCACAAAAAGATCTCACTAGTTATTATCAACATTTCCTAAAGTCACGTCAGGCCCTCCCAGGTTTTTAACATACTTAAACATGATATTAAGCTAATCTCAGATGATGCCAACCCATTAGGCAATCAGCCTATCGACTAAATCCACAAAAAAAGAGATTATGAAAAAGGAGTAGATTTTTTTTGTTAAAACATAACTTAGGCTGGGAGCTTCAGTACCCCCCTGGCTTCACCTTGCCTTCTCATTCCAAAACCCGATGGTACCCTGTTTCTGTACCGATTATCGTAAAGTGAACCAGGTCACTGTCTCAGACTCGTACCCTTTACCTTGATTGAAGATATAATAGACAGTAGGCTAAAGCAAATTTATCAGTACGGTGGACTTGGCTTGAAAGGATATTATCAAGGGACTCACGGATAGGGCCAAAATAATCTCGGCATTTATAACTCCATTTGTCTTTTTTTCAATATTTGGTTATGGCGTTTGGCTTTTCTAATGCTCCGGCCACATTCCAGAGGGCCATCAACTTCCCTAATTCAGGACCTAGGTGGGACGTCTGCCTGTACCTGATGACCTGGTGGTGGTGTCGAATAGCTGAATGATCTGGTGTTTGAGAGATTGTTTGCACGACTGCAAGAGACCGATTCACCATAAACCTGGCTAATCTGCTTTTGGCCGGGCCTCAGTGACTTACCTGGGACATATCGTTGGGCATGGTATGGTGAGACCCAAGGATGCAAACGTTAAAGCCATCTTGTCCTTCCCCACTCCAAGGACGAGGAAGGAACTAATGCGCTTCCTGGGGATGTGCGGCTACTACCGTTGGTTCTGCAGTAACTTCTCCAGCGTGGCCGGACCCCTCACAGACCTTACCAGTTCTGCGGTTCCTTACATCTGGAACCAGAGGTGCGACCAGTCTTTCCACCGCCTCAAAGCCTTCCTTGCCTCCAAGCCTGTAGTCCACCCACCTGACTACACCTTGCCCTTCCATCTGCAAATCGACGCTAGCGGTGTCGGAGTGGGGGCTGTGCTCCCACAACCCGACCCAACCACTGATGTCCTTCACCCTGTGGCATACTACTCCGCCAAGTTGACAAAACATCAGACCAACTACTCGACCATAGAGAAGGAGGCCCTGGCTCTGGTGTTGGCAATAAAGAAGTTTGAATGTTACCGTCTTGCTCACAAACAACCCTTCTAGTCTTCACCGACCATAACCTACTCACGTTCATCCAAACCAACAAGACCTCCAACCAGCGAATCCGCCGCTGGGCTCTCCTCACCCAGCCCTATAATCTACAAGTCCGGCACATAAAGGGGGTCGATAACCTGATTGCAGACTCCTTATCCCGAGCTCCAGTGGAAATGCAGCAGCTACTCTCCAGATGCACCAGTTGATCACCTCCTTCGCGCCAGCGCTACGGAGGTCTTTGGAGGGGGGGTGTTACGAACCCCTCCACCCCGCACTACGAACCACGCCATCTATTGTCCTGATCTACCTACCCAGCACCCCGAGCAACGCCATCTAGGGACGAGACACGAGTATGACTCGTCTTAGTTACCACTCCGAGGTTTCCCTTCTCCATATCCTGGGTTGCGTCACCTCCTCAGTCTTCTTTGTCAGCTCCAATTCGAGGAGAGGGCACTTGGCTCTGGGAAGTGACCACAGGATCATCTAACCTCTAAACCTACGTGCAGTGACTACCTACCGTCTTCTACAATACTCAGCCTTACTCGTCAGCCATCTCAGCTCCTCACTTAAGTACTTATATGTTGTATTAACTCCCCCACGTCCACTTGCTTCAAGATTGTTTTATGTTTATTAATATGTATATACTGTTAATGTTTAGGTTAAGTTTGGTTAAGGGTAATTTATAAGCTGAATATTTTGTTAAGGGATTTATGGTACTCTATTATATACAACGAAAACTCGCATCCTTTGTCTACCCTTTTATAGTCCGATTGTCTTTGTTTTTTTGTTGTTGTTACCTGTTGGGATCTGGGTAGACGTATAACTATATTCTAAATCCCCAACTCGTAACAATGGTCACCACCTGGAGTCTATGGTCACCTGGGGTCTATGGTCACCTGAGGTCTATGGTCACCTGGGAGTCTATGGTCACCTGGGAGTCTATGGTCACCTGGGGTGTATGGTCACCTGGGGTCTATGGTCACCTGGGGTCTGGTCACCTGGGGTCTATGGTCACCTGGGGTGTATGGTCACCTGGGGTGTATGGTCACCTGGGGTCTATGGTCACCTGGGGTCTATGGTCACCTGGGAGTGTATGGTCACCTGGGGTCTATGGTCACCTGGGGTCTATGGTCACCTGGGAGTGTATGGTCACCTGGGGTGTATGGTCACCTGGGGTGTATGGTCACCTGGGGTCTGGTCACCTGGGGTGTATGGTCACCTGGGGTGTGGTCACCTGGGGTCTATGGTCACCTGGAAGTGTATGGTCACCTGGGGTGTGGTCCCTGGGAGTCTATGGTCACCTGGGGTCTATGGTCACCTGGGGTGTATGGTCACCTGGGGTCTATGGTCACCTGGAGTCTATGGTCACCTGGGGTGTGGTCACCTGGGAGTCTGGTCACCTGGGGTGTATGGTCACCTGGGGTGTGTGGTCACCTGGGAGTCTATGGTCACCGGGGTTTGGTCACTTGGGTCTATGGTCACCTGGGGTGGTCACCTGGGGTGTATGGTCACCTGGGGTGTATGGTCACCTGGGGTGTGGTCACCTGGGGTCTTGGTCACCCGGGGTGTATGGTCATGGGGTCTGGTCACCTGGGGTGTATGGTCACCTGGGAGTCTGGTCACCCGGGAGTGTATGGTCACTTGGGGTCTATGGTCACCTGGGGTGTATGGTCACCTGGGGTGTATGGTCACCTGGGAGTGTATGGTCACCTGGGAGTGTATGGTCACCTGGGAGTGTATGGTCACCCGGGAGTGTGGTCCCTGGTCTTGGTCTGGGGTGTGTCCTGGGGTCTATGGTCCCTGGGGTGTATGGTCACCCGGGGTGATGGTCACCTGGGGTCTATGGTCACCTGGGGTCTATGGTCACCTGGGGTGTATGGTCCTGGGGGTGTGGTCACCTGGGGTCTATGGTCACCCGGGGTGTATGGTCACTTGGGGTCTATGGTCACCTGGGGTGTATGGTCACCTGGGAGTGTGGTCACCTGGGGTGTGGTCACCTGGGGTGTATGGTCACCTGGGGAGTCTATGGTCACCTGGGGGTGTATGGTCACCTGGGGGTGTATGGTCACCTGGGGTGTGGTCACCTGGGGTGTATGGTCACCTGGGAGTCTATGGTCCTGGGGTGTATGGTCACCTGGGGTGTATGGTCACCTGGGGTGTATGGTCACCTGGGGTGTGGTCACCTGGGGTGTGGTCACCTGGGGTTGGTCACCTGGGGGTGTATGGTCACTGGGGTGTATGGTCACCTGGGGGTGTATGGTCGGGTTATGGTCACCTGGGGTCTATGGTCCCTGGGGAGTGTATGGTCACCTGGGGTGTATGGTCACCTGGGGTGTATGGTCACCTGGGGTGTATGGTCACCTGGGAGTGTGGTCACCTGGGGTGTATGGTCACCTGGGAGTGTATGGTCACCTGGGAGTCTATGGTCTGGGAGTCTTGGTCACCTGGAGTGTGGTCACCTGGGGTTTGGTCACCTGGGAGTGTATGGTCACCTGGGGAGTGTATGGTCACCTGGGGTGTATGGTCACCTGGGGTGTGGTCACCTGGGGTGTATGGTCACTGGGGTCTATGGTCACCGAGGTCTATGGTCACCTGGGGTGTATGGTCACCTGGGGAGTGTATGGTCACCTGGGAGTGTATGGTCACCTGGGGTGTATGGTCACCTGGGGTGTATGGTCACCTGGGGTGTATGGTCACCTGGGGTGTATGGTCACCTGGGGTGTATGGTCACCTGGGGTCTATGGTCACCTGGGGTGTATGGTCACCTGGGGAGTGTGGTCACTGGGGTGTATGGTCACCTGGGGTGTATGGTCACCTGGGGGTGTATGGTCACCGGAGTGTATGGTCACCTGGGGTGTGTGGTCACCTGGGGTGTATGGTCACCTGGGGTGTATGTGGGTCACCTGGGAGTGTATGGTCACCTGGGGTGTATGGTCACCTGGGAGTCTATGGTCACCTGGGGTGTATGGTCACCTGGGAGTGTATGGTCACCTGGGAGTGTATGGTCACCTGGGGTGTATGGTCACCTGGGGTGTATGGTCACCTGGGAGTCTATGGTCACCTGGGAGTGTATGGTCACCTGGGAGTGTATGGTCACCTGGGGTGTGTATTCACCTGGGGTGTATGGTCACCTGGGAGTCTATGGTCACCTGGGGTGTATGGTCACCTGGGGTGTATGGTCACCTGGGGAGTGTATGGTCACCTGGGGTGTATGGTCACCTGGGGAGTGTATGGTCACCTGGTGTATGGTCACCTGGGGAGGTATGGTCACCTGGGTGTATGGTCACCTGGGAGTGGTCACCTGGGGAGTGTATGGTCACCTGGGAGTGTATGGTCACCTGGGGAGTGTATGGTCACCTGGGGTGTATGGTCACCTGGGGTGTGTGGTCACCTGGGGTGTGGTCACCTGGGGTGTGGTCACCTGGGAGTCTATGGTCACCTGGGGTGTATGGTCACCTGGGGTGTATGGTCACCTGGGGTGTGGTCCCTGGGAGTCTATGGTCACCTGGGGTGTTCACCTGGGGTGTGGTCACCTGGGGTGTGGTCACCTGGGGTCTATGGTCACCTGGGGTGTATGGTCACCTGGGGTGTATGGTCACCTGGGGTGTGGTCACCTGGGGGTGTATGGTCACCTGGGGTGTGTTAGGTTGGTCACCTGGGGTTATGGTCCTGGGGTTATGGTCCTGGGAGTGTGGTCACCTGGGGGTGTGGTCACCTGGGTCTATGGTCACCTGGGGTGTATGGTCACCTGGGGTGTATGGTCACCTGGGAGTGTATGGTCACCTGGGAGTGTATGGTCACCTGGGGTGTATGGTCACCTGGGGTGTATGGTCACTGGGGTGTATGGTCACCTGGGGTGTATGGTCACCTGGGGAGTGTGGTCACCTGGGGTGTATGGTCCCTGGGGTGTATGGTCACCTGGGAGTGTGGTCACCTGGGAGTGTATGGTCACCTGGGAGTGTATGGTCACCTGGGGTCTATGGTCACCTGGGGGTGTATGGTCACCTGGGGAGTGTGGTCACCTGGGGTCTATGGTCACCTGGGGTGTGTGTTGGTCACCTGGGGTGTGGTCACCTGGGTGTGTCGTGTGGTCACCTGGGGTGTATGGTCACCTGGGGTGTATGGTCACCTGGGGTGTATGGTCACCTGGGGTCTATGGTCACCTGGGGTGTATGGTCACCTGGGGTGTATGGTCACCTGGGGTGTATGGTCACCTGGGGTCTATGGTCACCTGGGAGTGTATGGTCACCTGGGGTGTATGGTCACCTGGGGTCTATGGTCACCTGGGGTGTGTATGGTTGGTCACCTGGGGTGTGGTCACCTGGGGTGTATGGTCACCTGGGGTCTATGGTCACCTGGGAGTGTATGGTCACCTGGGAGTCTATGGTCACCTGGGGTGTATGGTCACCTGGGGTGTGGTCACCTGGGGTGTGGTCACCTGGGGTCTGGTCACCTGGGGTGTATGGTCACCTGGGGTCTATGGTCACCTGGGAGTGTGGTCACCTGGGGTCTATGGTCACCTGGGGTGTATGGTCACCTGGGAGTCTATGGTCACCTGGGGTGTATGGTCACCTGGAGTCTATGGTCACCTGGGGTGTGTGGTCACCTGGGGTGTATGGTCACCTGGGGTCTATGGTCACCTGGGGTGTATGGTCACCTGGGGTGTGGTCACCTGGGGTAGGTCACCTGGGGTTAGGTCACCTGGTGTATGGTCACCTGGGGTGTATGGTCACCTGGGAGTCTATGGTCACCTGGGAGTGTATGGTCACCTGGGGTCTATGGTCACCTGGGGTGTGGTCACCTGGGGGTGTATGGTCACCTGGGGTCTATGGTCACCTGGGGAGTGTATGGTCACCTGGGGTGTATGGTCACCTGGGAGTGTATGGTCACCTGGGAGTCTATGGTCACCTGGGAGTGTATGGTCACCTGGGGTGTATGGTCACCTGGGGTGTATGGTCACCTGGGGTGTATGGTCACCTGGTGTATGGTCACCTGGGGAGTTGGTCACCTGGGGTGTATGGTCACCTGGGGTGTGGTCACCTGGGGGTTATGGTCACCTGGGGTGTGTGGTCACCTGGGGTGTGGTCACCTGGGGATGTATGGTCCTGGGGTGTATGGTCACCTGGGGTGTATGGTCACCTGGGGTGTATGGTCACCTGGGGTGTGGTCACCTGGGGTGTGGTCACCTGGGGTGTATGGTCACCTGGGAGTGTGGTCACCTGGGGTCTATGGTCACCTGGAGTCTATGGTCACCTGGGGTGTATGGTCACCTGGGGAGTGTATGGTCACCTGGGAGTGTATGGTCACCTGGGGTGTATGGTCACCTGGGGTGTATGGTCACCTGGGGTCTATGGTCACCTGGGGAGTCTGGTCACTGGGGTGTGGTCACCTGGGAGTGTGTGGTCACCTGGGGTGTATGGTCACCTGGGAGTGTATGGTCACCTGGGGTCTATGGTCACCTGGGAGTCTGGTCACCTGGGGTGTATGGTCACCTGGGGGTGTATGGTCACCTGGGGTGTATGGTCACCTGGGGTCTATGGTCACCTGGGGTCTATGGTCACCTGGGGTCTATGGTCACCTGGGGAGTGTATGGTCACCTGGGGTGTATGTGGTCACCTGGGTGTGGTCACCTGGGGTGTATGGTCACCTGGGGAGTCTGGTCACCTGGGGAGTCTATGGTCACCTGGGAGTGTATGGTCACCGGAGGTATGGTCACCTGGGGTGTATGGTCACCTGGGGTATGGTCACCTGGGGTCTGGTCACCTGGGGTCTATGGTCACCTGGGGAGTCTATGGTCACCTGGGAGTGTATGGTCACCTGGGGGTGTATGGTCACCTGGGGTGTATGGTCACCTGGGGTGTATGGTCACCTGGGGTCTATGGTCACCTGGGAGTGTATGGTCACCTGGGGTCTATGGTCACCTGGGAGTCTGGTCCGGGGTGTATGGTCACCGGGGTGTGGTCACCTGGGGTGTATGGTCACCTGGGGTGTATGGTCACCTGGGGTGTATGGTCACCTGGGGTGTATGGTCACCTGGGAGTGTATGGTCACCTGGGGTGTATGGTCACCTGGGAGTGTGGTCACCTGGGGTGTGGTCACCTGGGGTGTATGGTCACCTGGAGTGTGTGCTGGTGTATGGTCACCTGGGAGTGTATGGTCACCTGGGGTCTATGGTCACCTGGGGTCTATGGTCACCTGGGGGTGTGGTCACCTGGGGAGTGTATGGTCACCTGGGGTGTGGTCACCTGGGGTCTATGGTCACCTGGGGTGTGGTCACCTGGGGTCTATGGTCACCTGGGGAGTGTATGGTCACCTGGGGTCTATGGTCACCTGGGGTCTATGGTCACCTGGGGTGTGGTCACCTGAGGGTCTATGGTCACCTGGGGTCTATGGTCACCTGGGAGTCTATGGTCACCTGGAGTCTATGGTCACCTGGGGTGTATGGTCCCTGGAGTCTATGGTCACCTGGGGAGTCTATGGTCACCTGGGGTCTATGGTCACCCGGGGTCTAGTCTGGGAGTGTTGGTCACCTGGGGTCTGGTCACCTGGGGTGTGGTGACCTGGGGTCTATGGTCACCTGAGTCTATGGTCACCTGGGGTGTATGGTCACCTGGGGTCTATGGTCCTGGGGTGTATGGTCACCTGGGGTCTATGGTCACCTGGGGTCTATGGTCACCTGGGAGTCTATGGTCACCTGGGAGTCTATGGTCACCTGGGAGTCTATGGTCACCTGGGAGTGTATGGTCACCTGGGGAGGTATGGTCACCTGGGAGTCTATGGTCACCTGGGAGTGTATGGTCACCTGGGAGTCTATGGTCACCTGGGAGTCTATGGTCACCTGGGGAGTCTATGGTCACCTGGGAGTGTATGGTTACCTGGGAGTGTATGGTCACCTGGGAGTCTATGGTCACCTGGGAGTGTGGTCACCTGGGAGTCTATGGTCACCTGGGAGTCTATGGTCACCCGGGAGTGTATGGTCACCGGGAGTCTATGGTCACCTGGGAGTCTATGGTCACCTGGGAGTCTATGGTCACCTGGGAGTCTTGGCCTGGGGTGTATGGTCACCTGGGGAGTCTATGGTCACCTGGGAGTCTATGGTCACCTGGGAGTGTATGGTCACCTGGGAGTCTATGGTCACCTGGGAGTCTATGGTCACCTGGGGAGTCTATGGTCACCTGGGAGTCTATGGTCACCTGGGAGTGTATGGTCACCTGGGGAGTCTATTGTCACCTGGGAGTGTATGGTCACCTGGGAGTCTATGGTCACCGGGAGTGTATGGTCACCTGGGAGTGTATGGTCACCTGGGAGTCTATGGTCACCTGGGAGTCTATGGTCACCTGGGGAGTCTATGGTCACCTGGGGAGTGTATGTTCACCTGGGAGTGTGTGGTCACCTGGGAGTCTATGGTCACCTGGGAGTCTATGGCCTGGGAGTCTATGGTCACCTGGGGAGTCTATGGTCACCTGGGAGTCTATGGTCACCTGGGAGTTTATGGTCACCTGGGAGTCTATGGTCACCTGGGAGTCTATGGTCACCTGGGAGTTTATGGTCACCTGGGAGTCTATGGTCACCTGGGAATCACCTCTACAAACTTGTGGTGATGCAAGGAGGAGAGTTGGTGGTGGTGAAGGAGGGAGGAGTAGTGATGGAGGTGGTGAAGGAGGAAGGAGTAGTGGTGGTGAAGGAGGGAGGAGTAGTGGTGGTGAAGGAGGGAGGAGTAGTGATGGAGGTGGTGAAGGAGGGAGTTAGTTACCTGCAGTAGTCGCAGGTGGTCAGTACAGTACCCGCTTCTACCTCACGCTGGCTCACCGCCTTACCTGGGGAGAGGAAATTATACCTTTAAGTATATAGTGTAGTGACAGTGTAGTAGATAGTGTAGTGACAGTGTAGTGTCAGTGTAGGGACAGTGTAGTATAGAGTGTAGTGACAGTGTAGGGACAGTGTAGTATAGAGTGTAGTGACAGTGTAGTGACAGTGTAGGGACAGTGTAGAAGAGTGTAGTGACAGTGTAGTGACAGTGTGGTATAGAGTAGTGACAGTGTAGGGACAGCGTAGTTATAAAGTGTAGTGATAGTGTAGTGACAGTGTAGTGACAGTGTGGTGACAGTGTAGTATAGAGTGTAGTGATAGTGTAGTGACAGTAGTGACAGCGTAGTAAAGAGTAGTGACAGTGTAGTGACAGTGTAGTATAGAGTGTAGTGACAGTGTAGGGACAGTGTGGTAGTAGATAGTGTGGTGACAGTAGTATAGAGTGTAGTGACAGTGTAGTGACAGTGTGAGTATAGAGTGTGGTGATAGTGTAGTGACGGTGTAGTGACGGTGTAGGGGTGTAGTGACAGTGTGGTGACAGTGTGGTATAGAGTGTGAGTGACAGTGTGGTGACAGTGTGGTGTAGAGTGTGGTGACGGTGTGGTGACGGTGTGGTATAGAGTGTAGTGATAGTGTAGTGACGGTGTAGTAAAGTGTGGTGACGGTGTGAGTATGGGGTGTAGTGACGGTGTAGGGACGGCGTGGTATAAAGTGTGGTGATAGTGTAGTGACGGTGTGGTATAGAGTGTGGTGACGGTGTGGTGACAGTGTAGTATAGAGTGTGGTGACAGTGTAGGGACAGTGTAGGGACAGTGTAGTATGAGTGTGGTGACAGTGTAGTGACAGTGTGGGACAGTGTAATGACAGTGTAGGGACAGTGTAGTATAGAGTGTAGTGACAGTGTGGTGACAGTGTAGGGACAGTGTAGTAAAGAGTGTAGTGACAGTGTAGTGACAGTGTAGGGACAGTGTAGTATAGAGTGTACTGAGGTGTAGTGACAGTGTGGTATAGAGTGTAGTGACAGTAGTGACAGTGTAGGGACAGTGTGGTAAAGAGTGTAGTGACAGTGTAGGGACAGTGTAGTATAGAGTGTACTGAGAGTGTAGTGACAGTGTGGTATAGAGTGTAGTGACAGTGTAGTGACAGTGTAGGCGACAGTGTAGTATAGAGTGTAGTGACAGTGTAGTGACGAGGTGTAGTATAGAGTGTAGTGACAGTGTGGTGACAGTGTAGGGACAATGTAGTATAGAGTGTTGTGACAGTGTGGTGACGGTGGTATAGAGTGTAGTGACAGTGTAGTGACAGTGGAGGCGACAGTGTAGTATAGAGTGTGGTGACGTGTAGTGACAGTGTAGTATAGGTGTTGTGACAGTGTGAGGGACAGTGTAGGGACAATGTGGTATAGAGTGTTGTGACAGTGTAGTGACAGTGTAGGACAGTGTAGTATAGAGTGTAGTGACAGTGTAGTGACAGTGTAGGGACAGTGTGGTATAGAGTGTAGTGACAGTGTAGGGACAGTGTAGGGACAGTGTAGTATAGAGTGTGGTGACAGTGTGGTGACAGTGTGGGGACAGTGTGAGAGAAGTGTAGGGACAGTGTGAGGGACGGTGTGGTGACAGTGTAGTGACAGTGTAGTATGGGGTGTGGTGAAAGTGTGGGACAGTGTAATGACAGTGTAGGGACAGTGTAGTATAGAGTGTAGTGACAGTGCAGGGACAGTGTAGTATAGGTGTAGTGACAGTGTAGGGACAGTGTGGTATAGGTGTAGTGAGGTGTAGTGACAGGGTGTGGTATAGGTGTGACGGTGTGGTGACAGTGTGGGACAGTGTGGTATAGGTGTAGTGACAGTGTGGTGACAGTGTGACAGTGTAGGGACAGTGTAGGGACAGTGTAGTGACAGTGTAGGGACAGTGTAGTATAGGGGTGTAGTGACAGTGTAGGGACAGTGTGGTATAGAGGTGTAGTGAGAGTGTAGGGACAGTAGCAGCATATAGTGTAGAGAGTGTAGTGACAGTGTAGGGACAGTGTAGTAGAGAGTGTAGTGACAGTGTAGGGACAGTGTGAGTGACAGTGTAGGGACAGTGTAGTAGATAGTGTAGTGACAGTGTAGCGACAGTGTAGGGACAGTGTGTGGTGACAGTGTAGGGACAGTGTAGTATATGGTGTAGTGACAGTGTAGGGACAGTGTGGTAGATAGTGTGAAGTGACAGTGTAGGGACAGTGTAGATAGTGTAGTGACAGTGTAGGGACAGTGTAGTATATGGTGTAGTGACAGGTGTAGGGACAGTGTAGTGGATAGTGTGGTGACAGTGTAGGGACAGTGTAGTATAGTGTAGTGACAGTGTAGGGACAGTGTAGTAGATAGTGTAGCGACAGTGTAGGGACAGTGTGGTGACAGTGTAGGGACAGTGTAGGGACAGTGTAGTGACAGTGTAGGGACAGTGTGGTATGGTGTAGTGACAGTGTGGGACAGTGTAGATGGAGTGCAGTGTGGCGACAGTGTGGGACAGTGTGGTGACAGTGTGGGACAGTGTGGGACAGTGTAGTGACAGTGTAGGGGACAGTGTGGTATATAGTGTAGTGACAGGTGTAGTGACAGTGTAGGGACGAGTGTAGTATGGGGTGTAGTGACAGTGTAGGGACAGTGTAGTAGATAGTGTAGTGACAGTGTAGCGACAGTGTAGGGACAGTGTAGTATATAGTGTAGTGACAGTGTAGCGACAGTGTAGGGACAGTGTAGCGACAGTGTAGGGACAGTGTAGTATATAGTGTAGTGACAGGGTAGTGACAGTGTAGGGACAGTGTAGTGACAGTGTAGCGACAGTGTAGGGACAGTGTAGTATATAGTGTAGTGACAGTTAGAGGGACAGTGTAGTATAGAGTGTAGTGACAGTGTAGGGACAGTGTTGTGAGATGGTGTAGTGACGGTGTAGCGACAGTGTAGGGACAGTGTAGTGACAGTGGAGCGACAGTGTAGGGACAGTGTAGTATAGAGTGTAGTGACAGTGTAGGGACAGTGTGGTATATAGTGTAGTGACAGTAGAGTGACAGTGTAGGGACAGTGTAGTATAGTGTAGTGACAGTGTAGTGACAGTGTAGGGACAGTGTGGTATAGAGTGTAGTGACAGTGTAGGGACAGTGTAGTAGATAGTGTAGTGACAGTGTAGCGACAGTGTAGTGGCAGTGTAGCGACAGTGTAGGGACAGTGTGGTATGGGGAGTGTGGTGACGGTGTAGGGACAGTGTAGTAGATAGTGTAGTGACAGTGTGGCGACGGTGTAGAGGGACAGTGTAGTGACAGGTGTAGCGACAGTGTAGGGACAGTGTAGTATAGAGTGTGGTGACAGTGTAGCGACAGTGTAGGGACAGTGTGGTGACAGTGTAGCGACAGTGTAGGGACAGTGTAGTATAGGGTGTAGTGACAGTGTAGGGACAGTGTGGTAGATAGTGTAGTGACAGTGTAGCGACAGTGTAGGGAACAGTGTAGGGACAGTGTCGCGACAGTGGGGCAGTGTAGTATAGAGTGTAGTGACAGTGTGGTGACAGTGTAGTGACGGTGTAGTATGGGGTTGGTGACAGTGTGACAGTGTAGGGACAGTGTAGTATAGAGGTGTAGTGACAGTGTAGTGACAGTGTGGTATGAGAGTGTGGTGACAGTGTAGTGACAGTGTAGGGACGGTATGGTATATGGTGTAGTGACAGTGCGGTGACGGTGTAGGGACAGTGTGAGTATGGAGGTGTGGTGACAGTGTAGGGACAGTGTGGTAGAGTGTAGTGACAGTGTGGGACAGTGTGGTGACAGTGTAGGGACAGTGTGGTGAGGGGTGTAGTAGTGAGGGACAGTGTAGTGACAGTGTAGGGACAGTGTAGTAGGAAGTGTAGTGACAGTGTGGGACAGTGTAGTGACAGTGTAGGGACAGTGTAGTGGAGTAGTGTAGTGACAGTGTGGCGACAGTGTAGGGACAGTGTAGTGACAGTGTAGGGACAGTGTAGTATATAGTGTAGTGACAGTGTAGGGACAGTGTGAGTAGATAGTGTAGTGACAGTGTGAGGGACGGTGGTAGATAGTGTAGTGACAGTGTAGGGACAGTGTAGTATATAGTGTAGTGACAGTGTAGGGACAGTGTAGTGGATAGTGTGTGACAGTGTAGGGACGGTGGTATATGGTGTAGTGACAGTGTAGGGACAGTGTAGTAGATGGTGTAGCGACAGTGTAGGGACAGTGTGAGTGACAGTGTAGGGACAGTGTAGGGACAGTGTAGTGACAGTGTGAGGGACAGTGTAGTATATAGTGTAGTGACAGTGTAGGGACAGTGTAGTGAATGGTGTAGTGACGGTGTAGCGACGGTGTAGGGACAGTGTAGTGACAGTGTAGGGACAGTGTAGGGACAGTGTAGTGACAGTGTAGGGACAGTGTGGTATATGGTGTGGTGACAGTGTGGTGACAGTGTGGGGACAGTGTAGTATGGGGGTGTGAGTGACAGTGTAGGGACAGTGTGGGAATAGTGTAGTGACAGTGTGACGGTGTAGGGACAGTGTAGTATATGGTGTAGTGACAGTGTAGCGACAGTGTAGGGACAGTGTAGCGACAGTGTAGGGACAGTGTAGTATATGGTGTAGTGACAGGGTAGTGACAGTGTAGGGACAGTGTAGTGACGAGGTGTAGCGACAGTGTAGGGACAGTGTAGTATATAGTGTAGTGACAGTGTAGGGGACAGTGTGGTATGGAGTGTGGTGACGGTGTAGGGACAGTGTAGTGAATGGTGTGGTGACAGTGTGGCGACAGTGTGGGACAGTGTGGTGACAGTGTAGCGACAGTGTAGGGACAGTGGTATAGAGTGTAGTGACAGTGTAGGGACAGTGGTATATGGTGTAGTGACAGTGTAGTGACAGTGTAGGGACAGTGTAGTATATGAGTGTAGTGACAGTGTAGTGACAGTGTAGGGGACAGTGTAGTATAGAGTGTAGTGACAGTGTAGGGACAGTGTAGTAGATAGTGTAGTGACGGTGTGGCGACGGTGTAGTGACAGTGGAGCGACGGTGTAGGGACAGTGTGAGTATAGAGTGTGGTGACGGTGTAGGGACGGTGTGGTAGATGGTGTGTGTGACAGTGTGGCAGTGTAGGGACAGTGTGGTGACAGTGTAGCGACAGTGTAGGGACAGTGTAGTATAGGTGTAGTGACAGTGTGGCGACAGTGTAGGGACAGTGTAGTGACAGTGTAGCGACAGTGTAGGGACAGTGTAGTATAGAAGTAGTGACAGTGTAGGGACAGTGTAGTAGATAGTGTAGTGACAGTGTAGCGACAGTGTAGGGACAGTGTAGGGACAGTGTCGCGACAGTGCGAGACAGTGTAGTATAGGGTGTAGTGACAGTGTAGTGACAGTGTGTGACAGTGTAGTATGGATGTAGTGACAGTGTGGCGACAGTGTAGGGACAGTGTAGTATAGGGGTAGTGACAGTGTAGTGACAGTGTAGTATAGGTGTAGTGACAGTGTAGTGACAGTGTAGGGACAGTGTAGTATATGAGTGTGACAGTGCAGTGACAGTGTGAGGGACAGTGTAGTATGAGTGTGGTGACAGTGTAGGGACAATGTGGTAGAGAGTGTAGTGACAGTGTGGGACAGTGTGAGTGACAGTGTAGGGACAGTGTAGTAGGGGTGTAGTGACAGTGTAGGGACAGTGTAGTGACAGTGTGGGGACAGTGTGGTGAGGTGTGGTGACAGTGTGGGACAGTGTGGTGACAGTGTGAGGACAGTGTAGTAGATGGTGTGGTGACAGTGTGGCGACAGTGTAGTGACAGTGTGGCAGTGTAGGGACAGTGTGGTATAGAGTGTAGTGACAGTGTAGGGACAGTGTAGTAGATAGTGTAGTGACAGTGTAGCGACAGTGCAGGGTGATGTGAGTATAGAGGTGTAGTGACGGTGTGGTGACAGTGTGGGACAGTGTGGTATAGGTGTGGTGACAGTGTGGTGACAGTGTGGGGACAGTGTGTAGATGGTGTAGTGACAGTGTAGGGACAGTGTGGTATAGGTGTGGAGTGACAGTGTGGGGACAATGTGGTATATAGTGTAGAGGTGTGGTGACAGTGTAGTGACAGTGTAGTGTCAGTGTGGGACAGTGTAGTGATGAGTGTAGTGTCAGTGTGGGACAGTGTAGTGATGTGGTGTAGTGACAGTCTGAATATAGTGTAGTGACAGTTGGTATATAGTGTGGTGACAGTGTGGTGATGTAGTGTAGTGACAGTCTAGAATATAGTGTAGTGACAGGTTGGTATATAGTGTAGTGACAGTGTAGTGATGTAGTGTAGTGACAGTCTAGAATATAGTGTAGTGACAGGTTGGTATATAGTGTAGTGACAGTGTAGTGATGTAGTGTAGTGACAGTGTAGTGATGTAGTGTAGTATATAGTGTAGTGACAGTGTAGTGATGTAGTGTAGTGACAGGTTGGTATATAATGTAGTGACAGTGTAGTGATGTGAGTGTAGTATATAGTGTAGGCAGTGTAGTGATGTAGTGTAGTATATAGTGTAGTGACAGGTTGGTATATAGTGTAGTGACAGTGTAGTGATGTAGTGTAGTATATAATGTAGTGACAGGTTGGTATATAGTGTAGTGACAGTGTAGTGATGTAGTGTAGTATATAGTGTGAGCAAGGTTGGTATATAGTGTGTAGTGACAGTGTAGTGATGTAGTGTAGTATATAGTGTAGTGATGTAGTGTAGTATATAGTGTAGTGACAGGTTGGTATATAGTGTAGTGACAGTGTAGTGATGTGGTGTAGTATATAGTGTGGTGACAGTGTGGTGATGTGGTGTAGTATATAATGTAGTGACAGGTTGGTATATAGTGTAGTGACAGTGTAGTGATGTAGGTGTAGTATATAGTGTAGTGACAGGTTGGTATATAGTGTAGTGACAGTGTGAGTGTGGTGTAGTATGGTGTGACAGTGTAGTGATGTAGTGTAGTATATAGTGTAGTGACAGGTTGGAGTATATAGTGTAGTGACAGTGTAGTGATGTAGTGTAGTATATAGTGTAGTGACAGTGTAGTGATGTAGTGTAGTATATAATGTAGTGACAGGTTGGTATATAGTGTAGTGACAGTGTAGTGATGTAGTGTAATAATGTGTGACAGGTTGGTATATAGTGTAGTGACAGTGTAGTGATGTAGGTGGAGTATATAGTGTAGTGACAGTGTAGTGATGTAGTGTAGTATATAGTGTAGTGACAGGTTGAGTATATAGCGTAGTGACAGGTAGTGATGTGGTGTGGTATATAGTGTAGTGACGTGTAGTGATGTAGTGTAGTATATAGTGTAGTGACAGTGTAGTGTTGTAGTGTAGTATATAGTGTGAGTGACAGTGTAGTGATGTGAGTGTAGTATATGGTGGTGACAGTGCAGTATATAGTGTAGTGACAGTGTAGTGATGTAGTGTAGTATATAGTGTGACAGGTTGAGTATATAGTGGTGACAGTGTAGTGTGGTGGTATATAGTGTAGTGACAGTGTAGTATATAGTGTAGTGACAGTGTAGTGATGTAGTGTAGTATATAGTGTAGTGACAGGTTAGTATATAGTGTAGTGACATAGTGTAGTGATGTAGTGTAGTATATAATGTAGTGACAGGTTAGTATATAGTGTAGTGACAGTGTAGTGATGTAGTGTAGTATATAGTGTAGTGACAGTGTAGTGATGTAGTGTAGTATATAGTGTAGTGACAGGTTAGTATATAGTGTAGTGACATAGTGTAGTGATGTAGTGTAGTATATAATGTAGTGACAGGTTAGTATATATTGTAGTGACAGTGTAGTGATGTAGTGTATTATAGTGTAGTGACATAGTGTAGTGATGTAGTGTAGTATATAGTGTAGTGACAGGTTAGTATATAGTGTAGTGACATAGTGTAGTGAAGCAGTGTAGTTACGCACAATGCAATAATTCACACATACGTTCAAACAGCTCGTTCAAATTACGTATCCGTTGTTACACATTCTTATCCATATACAGGATACATAGGTATATTCCCATACATATACAGTACATATTAAAGTATGGTATGGTGTCCTCCTTATGGTGTCAAGTAACCAATGCTGTGAGTGATGGTGACCGTAACAGCCACACAATTACGGAGAAACTGGACCATAGTGTATACTTCAGTTATAAAAGGCCCCAGTTATAATAGGCCCCAGTTATAATAGGCCCCAGTTATAATGGGCTCCGGTATAATGAAGACCCCAGTTATAATAGACCCCAGTTATAATAGGCCCCAGTTATAATAGACCCCAGTTATAATGAGGCCCCTTATCAGTTATAATAGGCCCTGGTATAATAGGCCCCAGTTATAATAGGCCCCAGTTATAATAGACTGATTATAATAGGCCCCAGTTATAATGAACCGATTATAATAGGCCCCAGTTATAATAGCTGTTATATGACCCAAGGCCCCAGTTATAATAGGCCCAGTTATAACAGTTATAATAGGCCCCAGTTATATACCCAGTTATAAGGCCCAGTTATAATAGCGTTATAATAGGCCCAGTTATAATAGACTGATTATAATGGGTTATAATAGACCCCAGTTATAATAGGCCCAGTTATAATGAGCCCCAGTTATAATAGACTGATTATAATAGGCCCCAGTTATAATGATAGGCCCCAGTTATAATAGGCCCCAGTATAATAGACCCCAGCTATAATAGGCCCCAGTTATAGGCCCCAGTTATAATAGGCCCCAGTTAATGAGCCCCGATTATAATAGGCCCCAGTTATAATGGGCCGATTATATCGGCCCAGTTATAATAGGCCCAGTTATAATAGGCTATTATAGACCCCAGTTATAATAGACCCCAGTTATATGGCCCCAGTTATAATAGACCCCAGGATAATAGGCCCCAGTTATAATAGGCCCCAGTTATAATAGGCCCCAGTTATAATAGACCCCAGTTATAATAGGCCCATTATAATAGTTAACTTATAATAGGGTTATAATAGCCCAGTTTTAGGTTATAATAGGTCCCATTATAATAGGCCCCAGTTATAATAGACCCCAGTTATAATAGCGTTATAATAGGCCCCAGTTATAATGAGCATTATAATAGACCCCAGTTATAATAGACCCCAGCTATAATAGGGCCCAGTTATAATAGGCGATTATAATAGACTTAATACAGTATAATAGACCCCTTATAATAGGCCCAGTTATAATAGGCCCCAGTTATAATAGGCTCAGTTATAATAGGCTAGTTATATAGGCCCCATCACCAGCACTCCGGACCCACCAGGTTACGCCTATGAGTCAAACCTCTCGGGCAACACAACACACCAGCCGCCCCGACCTCCTCAACACTGTAGTAACACACCTCACACAACTGAAGGGCGTCATGGTGGCTGAGAGGGAGGTGAGTGGGCTGAGAGGGAGAGAGAGAGGTGGGGATTGAAAGAGGGGTAAGAGAGAGAGAGAGAGAGGGAGAGAGAGAGAGAGAGAGGGCGTGGTAAGCTGTACCCCCCTCTCTCTCTCTCCACACCAAACAGCTGTGAACACTTGAAAGGTAAATTGATTTCATTTTGTCGCCTCTTAACAAGGTGTCTCTCTCTCTCTCTCTCTCTCTCTCTCCTCTCTCTCTCTACTCCCCTTTATTGTAAAACACTTTACTTGTGTTGTAAAGAGAATAGGTCGTACTTTGTAAAAAAAAAATATTTGTCTCGTAAAAAAAATTCGTATCCTGTAAAAATTATTCGTATCTTGTAAAAATTATTCGTATCCTGTAAAAATTATTCGTATCTTGTAAAAAAATTGGTAAATATGTTGTAAAAGACATTTGTTGAGAGACGCTGGCTGATTCAGTGTGCCAGGCTGAGTAAATCTTCTCTTGATTACTGCTCGTCCAGATGGTGGAAGATGAACCAACTGCCGCCCCCACGTCTGGCCAGGAGAGGAGAGGAGGAGGAGGAGAGGAGAAGAGGAGAAGAGGAGGGGAGGAAGTGGGGAGGGGAGACGAAGAGGAGGAAGGATTGGGAAGGAGGAGAACTTGGAAGAGCAGTTGGAAGGGATTTGGGAGACGAGGAAGGAAGGAAGGAAGGAAGGAAGGAAGGAAGGAAGGAAGGAGGAAGTGGAAGAGAGGAGGAAATAGGAAAAGGGTGGGGAGGAGGATTAAGAAGAAGAAGAAGAAGAAGAAGATCTACTCAACAATTAAATAAACTTCACATTATATTATCTACTCTCAGTTCTCCCTCGGTCTACTTCACCAACAATAACAACAACAACAACAACAACATACCAACACCACAGCTGTGTCACAGCTGGTTGTTATCACAGCTGGTTGTGTCACAGCTGGTTGTGTCACAGCTGGTTGTGTCACAGCTGGTTGTGTCACAGCTGGTTGTGTCTCGCTGGTTGTCAGCCACAGCTGGTTGTGTCACAGCTGGTTGTGTCACAGCTGGTTGTGTTACAGTTGGTTTGTGTCACAGCTGGTTGTGTTCACAGCTGGTTGTCCACAGCTGGTTGTGTCTGGCTGGTTGTGTCACAGCTGGTTGTGTTACAGCTGGTTGTGTCACAGCTGGTTGTGTTACAGCTGGTTGTGTCACAGCTGGTTGTGTCACAGCTGGTTGTGTCACGCTGGTTGTGTCACAGCTGGTTGTGTTACAGTTGGTTGTGTCACAGCTGGTTGTGTCACAGCTGGTTGTGTCACAGCTGGTTGTGTCACAGCTGGTTGTGTCACAGCTGGTTGTGTCTGGCTGGTTGTGTCACAGCTGGTTGTGTTACAGTTGGTTGTGTCACAGCTGGTTGTGTCACAGCTGGTTGTGTCACAGCTGGTTGTGTTACAGCTGGTTGTGTCACAGCTGGTTGTGTCACAGCTGGTTGTGTCACAGCTGGTTGTGTCACAGCTGGTTGTGTTACAGTTGGTTGTGTCCACAGCTGGTTGTCATCTGGCTGGTTGTTGTCAGATTGGTTGTGTCAAGCTGGTTTGTGTCACAGTAGTTTGTGTCTAGTGGTTCATCAGCTGGTTGTGTCACAGCTGGTTGTGTCTGGCTGGTTGTGTCACAGCTGGTTGTGTCACAGCTGGTTGTGTACAGTTGGTTGTGTCACAGCTGGTTGTGTCACAGCTGGTTGTGTACAGCTGGTTGTTGTACAGCGGTTGTGTCACAGCTGGTTGTGTGCACAGTTTTGTCACAGCTGGTTGTGTCTGGCTGGTTTTGTCACAGCTGGTTGTGTCACAGCTGGTTGTGTACAGCTGGTTGTCCACAGCTGGTTGTGTCACAGCTGGTTTGTACAGCTGGTTGTGTCACAGCTGGTTGTGTCAAGCTGTTTGTGTACAGCTGGTTGTGTCACAGTGCTGTGTCACAGCTGGTTGTGTCACTGGTTGTGTCGCTAGTTTGTGTCACAGCTGGTCTTTCCTTAGAGCAACAGCATTAATTTATAAGACAATAATTTTCTGGTCAAACATCATATTAAATAATCCTGATTTATGTGGCCAAAAACGAGGTGTGGCCATGAACGAGAAGTGGCCAAGAATGATGTGTGGCCTTGGACGAGGTGTGGCCATTAACGGGAAGTGGCCAAGAATGAGGTGTGGCCAAGAATGAGGTGTGGCCATGATCGAGGTGTGGCCAAGAATGAAGTGTGGCCATGAACGAGGTGTGGCCAAGAATGAGGTGTGGCCATGAACGAGTTGTGGCCATGAACGAGGTGTGGTCATGGACAGTTGTTATGTGTGGCCCTGGACGGCCATCACTGCCCGCTAGTCCATCACTGTCCACCCCGACACACCCCTCCTGCTGAGAAGGCGACTGTACCAAATGAGTTTGGCCCTAATCTTCTAGTGTCAGTCCTATAGGCCCCAATCTTACTGGGTCCAGTCTAATAGGCCAATCACTAGGGTCCAGTCCCATTACCTCATGTCAGTCCCAGCCCTACTAGGCCTTATCTTACTAGGGTCCAGCCCTATTAGGCTATCTTACTGGTCCAGTCCTACTGGGCCCTAATCTTACTAGGGTCCAGTCCTACTAGGCCCTAATATTACTCGGGTCTAGTCCTACTTGGCCTAATCTTACTAGGGTCCAGCCCTACTAGGCCCCTAATCTTTCAAGGTCGTCTACTGGGCTAATCTTTAGGTAGTCCTACTAGGCCTAATCTTTGGGGTCCAGTCCTACTGGCCCTAATCTTTGGTCCAGTCCTAAGCCCCTAATCTTCTAGGGTCCAGTCCACTGGGCCCTAATCTTACTAGGGTCCAGTCCTACTAGGCCTAATCTTACTAGGGTCCAGTCCAACTGGGCTAATCTCCTGGGGTCCAGTCCTGTAGGCCCCTAATCTTACTAGGGTCCTTAGGCTAATCTTCTAGCCAGCTACTGGGCCCCTAATCTTACTAGGGTCCAGTCCTAGGCCCTAATCTTACTAGGGTCCAGTCTACCTGGGCCCTAATCTTACCAGGTCCAGTCCTACTAGGCTAATCTTACTGGTCCAGTCCTACTAGGCCCCTAATCTTACTAGGTCCAGTCTACTAGGCCCTAATCTTACTGGTCCAGTCCTACTAGGCCCTAATCTTACTAGGGTCCAGTCCACTGAGCCTAATCTTACTAGGGTCAGCCCTACTTTTCAATTTACTAGGGTCAGTCCTACTAGGCCCTAATCTTCTCGGGTCCAGTCAGCTGGGCCCTATCTTCACTGGGTCCAGTCTCAAGCCCTAATCTTATGGGGTCCAGTCCACAGGCCCTAATCTTATTGGGGTCCAGTCTACTAGGCCCCTAATCTTACTAGGGTCCAGGTCCTACTAGGCCCTAATCTTAGGGTCCAGTCACAAGCCTAATCTTACTAGGGTCCAGTCCCACTGGGCCCTAATCTTACCAGGGTCCAGTCTTAGGCCCTAATCTTACTAGGGTCAGTCTACTAGGCCTAATCTTACTAGGGTCAGCCCTACTTGGCCCCTAATCTTACTGGGTCCAGTCCTACTAGGCCCCTAATATTACTCGGTTCCACGTCCAACTAGGCTTTCAATCTTACAGGGTCCAGTCAACTAGGCCCCTAATCTTACTGGGTCCAGTCCTAGGCCTAATCTTCTAGGTCCAGTCCTCCAGGCTAATCTTTTAGGGTCCAAGTCAGCTGGGCCTAATCTTACTAGTTCCAGTCCTACTAGCCCTTCGGTCCAGTCTACTAGGCCTCAATCTTACTAGGGTCAGTCCATGGGCCCTAATCTTGCAGGTCAGTCCAACCAGGCCCTCACTAGGTCAGTCCTACTAGGCCCTATCTTACTAGGGTCCAGTCCTCTGGCCCTAATCTTACTAGGGTCCAGTGGCCCATTCATCCTAAGGTCAGTCCACTAGGCCCCTAATCTTACTGGGTCCAGTCCTACTAGGCTAATCTTACTAGGGTCCAGTCCTACTAGGCTCCTTCTTACTAGGTCCAGTCCTACTAGGCCTAATCTTACTGGGGTCCAGTCTACAAGGCCTTAATCTTGGCAGGGTCCAGTCCTACTAGGCCCTCAATCTTACTGGGGTCCAGTCCTACTAGGCTAATCTTACTGGGGTCCAGGCCCTCATGGCCCCTAATCTTACTGGTCCAGTCCTACTAGGCCCTAATATTACTCGGGTCCAGTCAACTGGGCCCCTAATCTTACTGGGGTCCAGTCCTACTAGGCCCTAATCTTATTAGGGTCCAGTCCTACTAGGCCCTAATCTTACTAGGGTCCATTCCAACTAGGCCCTAATCTTACTAGGGTCCAGTCCCTCTAGGCCCCAATCTTACTGGTCCAGTCTACTAGGCCCTAATCTTACTAGGGTCCAGTCCTACTAGGCCTAATCTTACAGGTCCAGCCCTCTTGGCCCTAATCTTACTAGGGTCCAGTCCTACTAGGCCCCTATCTTCTCGGGTCAGTCAACTGGGCCCTAATCTTACTGGGGTCAGTCAACTAGGCCCTAATCTTACTAGGGTTCAGTCTACTAGGCCCTAATCTTACTAGGGTCCAGTCTACTAGGCCTAATCTTACTAGGGTCAAGTCAACTAGGCCCCTAATCTTACTAGGGTCCAGTCCTAGGCCCTAATCTTACTAGGTCCAGTCCTACTAGGCCCTAATCTTACTAGGGTCAGTCAACCTGGCCCTAATCTTCAGGTCAGTCAACTAGGCCCTAATCTTACTAGGGTCCAGTCCTACTAGGCCCTAATCTTACTAGGGTCCAGTCCTGGGCCCCAATCTTACTAGGGTCCAGTCCAAGCTGGGCTCTCTTACTAGGGTCCAGTCCACTAGGCTAATCTTACTAGGTTCAGTCTACTAGGCCTAATCTTACTAGGGTCCAGTCCTACTAGGCCCTAATATTACTCGGGTCCAGTCCAACTAGGCCCTAATCTTACTAGGGTCCAGTCCTACTAGGCCCTAATATTACTAGGGTCCAGTCCAACTAGGCCCCAGTCCAACTAGGCCCTAATCTTACTAGGGTCCAGTCCTACTAGGCCCTAATATTACTAGGGTCCAGTCCAACTAGGCCCTAATCTTACTAGGGTCCAGTCCTACTAGGCCCTAATCTTACTAGGGTCCAGTCCTACTAGGCCCTAATCTTACTAGGGTCCAGCCCTACTAGGCCCTAATCTTACTAGGGTCCAGTCCTACTAGGCCCTAATCTTACTAGTAGGCCCCGGTCCTGAGATACAGTGCTAGTAGACCTTATAAGTAATAACAGAGGCGTTTATTAACACAGTATATGGACTGAGGTGGCGCAGTGGATACAGCTCTCGCCTCCTGACCCAAGAGTCTCTGGTTTGATCCCGGGGCCCTCCCAGTCTACACAGTAGTGGAGGTTAACACAGTGGTGGAGTTAACACAGTGGTGGAGTTAACACAGTGGTGGAGTTAACACAGTGGTGGAGTTAACACAGTGGTGGAGTTAACACAGTGGTGGAGTTAACACAGTGGTGGAGTTAACACAGTGGTGGAGTTAACACAGTGGTGGAGTTAACACAGTGGTGGAGTTAACACAGTGGTGGGAGCAACACAGTGGAGCACTACAGTGGTGAGCACACAGGTGGTGGAGTTAATGGCCAGTGGTGGAGCACACAGTGGTGGAGCAACACGTGGTGGGAGTTAACACGGTGGTGGAGTTAACACGGTGTGGAGTGAACATGCGGTGGAGTTAACACGGTGGTGGAGCACAATGCGGGTAGAGGTTAACACGGAAGAGTTAACACGGTGGTGGGAGTTAATACAGTGGTGAGTTAACACAGTGGTATGCGGGAGTTAATACAGTGGTGAGTAATACAGTGGTGAGCAATGGTGGAGTTAACACAGTGGTGGAGGTTAACACAGTGGTCGAGGTTAACACGGTGGTGGAGGTTAACACAGTAGTGGAGGTTAACACAGTAGTGGAGGTTAAGTCAGTGGTGGAGGTTAACACAGTGGTGGAGTTAACACAGTGGTGGAGTTAACACAGTGGTGGAGGTTAACACAGTAGTGGAGGTTAACACAGTGGTGGAGGTTAACACGGTGGTAGAGGTTAACACGGTGGTGGAGTTAACACAGTGGTGGAGTTAACACAGTGGTGGAGTTAACACGGTGGTGGGTGAGGACACTGACCTCTGCCACACACCTGTTGAACGCAAAGCGGCCTTCACACGCGGTCACTCACCACATGGGACTAGTGGGCCCAAACCTAACCTAATATATCCTATCCTAAATTAATCCAACAACCTAACCTAACCACTAGAATTGAGATCCAGTCCTATTGGGCCCTCAACCCTAAGTCTAACGGGCCCTTACTCTGCCGTTTAGGTTTGTTTGGGGTCTCTTAAGGGCTGGGGACTGTTAGGACGAGGCATATTAACAATGGGACCTATTAATTCTGCAATCTCCCACATACACACTGTAGATTGTCACGTAGTAAACAATGTAGCTTTCAGGGGCAAAAACATACAGTATTGCGTTCGAGAAGGACCACAAAGGATGCTGGTTGGAATCCCACGTCAGTACATAATTTTTTTTTTTTAAGTTGAGTCTAATTAAAGATGACTGGTTTAAACTACTACTTTAAAGGATTCTGAAGAGCTTTTTTGTGGGGGGGGAAGAGAGGAGGTGGAGATGGTATATTATTTCCCTAGGAGTATCCGTCACAAGGGAGAGAGAGAGAGACATGGTCGGGTAAGTTCCATCCAGTTGTGAATGTCGAGCTTTTGTTGATATCAGACACACTCGCTGCCTCCATGTTACAAAAGCACCCGGGCATAATCGTTATATCTTATTTTTGCAGCCAACCAACCAAACGAACCTACACTAACCTAACCAAAACAAACACAAATACCGTAGTGTCGTTTGGGTTTAATTAAATCAGGTTTGATTAGGTTACGGGTTGTTGGCAATTATATAAAAATATTATAAATGAGGGCCTCTGTTCGTGTATTTTCTTTAACATTAATTATCTTACCTCCGCCCCTCCGCCATCTACTCGACTCGATAAATACGAAGTTTGTATTCCAGATTCTTGAACACTTATTATCTTCAACTCTAACAGTTATGATCAACAGTTAACAGTTTAATATCACCATGTAACAGTTATTATCCCCACGTAGCAGTTATTATGCCCAGTTAACAGTTTATTATCACTGCTTTGATAAGGCGAGCCAGTTGACTGTTTCGTACGGAGTCTGTACAGGTTTTCTTGTACTTTATCTGAATATCACCACCAACTACCACCATTACCAGCTATCACCCTCACTACCTATCACCACCTACCACCATCACCACCTACCACCACTGTACCACCACCGCCACCACCACCCACCACCACTGCACACTCAGGTTCGCCCTCCAGTCTTAAAGCTGAGGAGAACGTGTGAATGACTGGTGAAATTATGGTGAAACTTTGTACCCTAAGGAGGAGCAAGGTGCAGTGGTGGTGGTGCAGTGGTGGTGGTGCAGTGGTGGTGGTACAGTGGCGATGGTGGTACAGTGGTGATGGTGGTACAGTGGTGATGGTGGTATAGTGGTGATGGTGGTATAGTGGTGATGGTGGTATAGTGGTGATGGTGGTATAGTGGTGGTGGTACAGTGGCGATGGTGGTACAGTGGTGGTGGTGTGTGGTGATGGTGGTATAGTGGTGATGGTGGTATAGTGGTGATGGTACAGTGGTGGTGGTGGTACAGTGATGGTGGTACAGTGATGGTGGTGGTACAGTGGTGGTGGTGGTGGTGTGTGTGGTGGTGGTGGTGTGGTGGTATGGTGTGGTGATGGTGGTGGTATAGTGGTGAGTGGTGGTGGTGCAGTGGTGGTGGTGGTATAGTGGTGATGGTGGTATAGTGGTGATGGTACAGTGGTGGTAGTACAGTGGTGATGGTGGTACAGTGGTGGTGGTACAGTGGTGGTGGTACAGTGGTGATGGTACAGTGGTGGTACAGGTGGTGATGGTGGTACAGTGGTGGTGGTACAGTGGTGGTGGTACAGTGGTGGTGGTGGTACAGTGGTGGTGGTACAGTGGTGGTGGTACAGTGGTGGTGGTACAGTGTGGTGGTGGCAGTGGTGGTGGTGGTACAGTGGTGGTGGTGGTATGTGGTGATGGTGGTATAGTGGTGATGGTGGTGGTGGTGTATGGTGATGGTGGTATAGTGGTGATGGTGGTATAGTGGTGGTGGGTGTGGTGGTGGTAGTGGTGGTGGACAGTGGTGGTACAGTGGTGGTAGTACAGTGGTGGTGGTACAGTGGAGGTGGTACAGTGGTGGTGGTACAGTGGTGGTGGTACAGTGGTGGTGGTACAGTGGTGTATGGTACAGTGGTGGTGGTACAGTGGTGGTGGTACAGGGGTGTGTGATCACCCTCCCCACACACACCATAATAACACAAACAACTGACACACACAGACAAGCTGTTATTAAAAAACAATAAGATGAACAACAACAAAAACAAAAACAACAACAACATCATTACGTCATGCAGTGTTACCAACGCTGGCCATTACGATAAAAACAAATCCTTTGGGAGAGAATTTTTGAGCTATGGTGACGCTGCTTTAATCAGAGACTCAAATACCCTGTAATTATAATTATTGTAATTATTCAAATTATATTAGTCAGTGAAAATTATTCAAATTAGTCCACAGTAATGTTTGTACACAGTGTCTGTCCACCACATACAGGGCTATTATTTACTGTGATATATTTGTCTTCTTCTGCAACAGGAGCAGCAGTAGTAGTAGTAGTACTCTCTCGATGCTGCACACAGGAGGAACGAGAACGACAAGATAAGGGCATATGGGGAGAGAATTCAGAACGTTGATCAAGGCAGCTTCACTCCTCTAGTGTTCACAACTTCTGGTGGGATGGGACCAAGTGCAAGATGCTTCTACGCCAGACTCGCGGAGATGATATCCGAACAGAAGCAGCAGCCCAGAAGTTATGTTACAGCCTGGATGAGATGTTGACTGTCCTTCTCTCTCCTTAGATCGGCTTTGCTCTGCCCCAGGGGAACGAGAGCATCGGCCCCAAAGCCGACAACAGTTGCAGATATTGACTATGAGGCTACAGTCACTGAATGCCGCACATCTCTGCGGCTCAACTAACTCAACGCAGCTAGGATAGCTACTTATGTATTAGGATAGTTAATTTTAAGGCAATAAAATGGTGGCGAAGGTATGGCTATTGGGGGAAGGATGGAGGCCACGTAAAAAAATTTATTAAGTAGTAGTAGAAGTAGCAGCAGTAGCAGCAGCAGCAGCAGCAGCAGCAGCAGCAGCAGTGCCAGTGCCAGTGTCGATAGGCCTACTTTGGCAGGGGTGGCATCGAGACTCTCGCCCCTATGGGGCCAATTGCTCTACGCTGGCGGTCGCCCCCCCCCCTAAGTAACGGCCACTTCATGTAGTGTCGGTCGAACAAGTGAGTATATATAATACTACATCAGTGAGACCATAGAAATAGTGGTTATTTCTGCCAAGGATATATAAACAAGTGTTAGGTGTGACAATTCTTGCTCCCAGTGGATCATTCTGATGTGTGGATTGTCACCCACACGGGGGGGGGCTACACACCCACGCGCGCACGTATGACCCTACTACCTGGACACCGCAGTCCAGCCTGTCACCTCTCTGCCCTTTCCTCATAAGAACTAGATTTTCTCCTACATGGGACCAAAGCAGATGTCGGAGGTGGAAGTAACTGCCGCCCAAGGTACTGAACACTATGCCGGGTAACAGTCATTGCTGCGTCTGTGCTACCAAGTACCAAAATTGCACTAGCTGTGATTGTGCGAGAAACAATCGGCCATGTGTGGATTGCAGAAAGGGAAACAATTGTCGGAACCCACAAGGCAGGGAGCCGGCACAGGAGGCCACAGTGGATATCTCCGGGACCCAACCGCCCGATGATATCCTAAATGATAGCAGTGAGTCTACTCAACCTGAAAATGTAGTACAGGGGTACTAATAAATGCTGCTCCAATAGTAGCAGATGTTCACGAGGTGAATGAGAGACAGCCACCACAGTGAAATGGCATGTCGATGGAAAATGCGGACATATGGGTTAAAGAAACTTACTCAGAAATTGTCAGGTGGTCGCCCGCTAACCTGTTTGAACCACCCAAGTGTGCGACCACCAAAGAAATGATTCGGGAGATGATTCGCCTCATAACTGAGTACACCCAGGACTGCCTCCTTGCCTCTTTAGCTCTTCAAATACTGGCAATAATACCACATCTTTTCTGTCAGATGACACACACACAAAGGCTTAACACAAAGAAAATGCGGCAGCAATGAAGAGAAGATTGACAATGTGGTAGACCGGGGCCCTTGAGGATCTCCTGCGTGAAACAAGAACACTGCAGGAGAGACTAAAATTTATAGGAGACCGAAAGCAAAACATCGATGACGTAGCAAGAAAGCTTGGAAACAAAATGCGTGTGGGAAAAGTGTCTTTGGCGGTAAGATCTCTCACAGAGGAATCTTCCGGTGGGGTCCTGCCAATAAACAGAGAGACATTAAAACAACTGACAGAAAAACATCCCTCTGCAAGTGAAGACGAAGGCATGAGGTTCCAGGGTGCCTACATCCCACCAAATGCTGTCCTTTTCGAGAAAATAACAGGTGGGATGGTGTGGAAAAAGGCACTGAAGACTCGAGGAGGTGCTGGCCCTTCAGGTCTGGATGCAAACGGTTGGAGAGTCATCCTCAGCACTAACAAGTTTGGCCCCGCAGCAAGTGATCTCTGCACTGCCATTGCCGTCCTTGCAAGAAAGTTGGCATCCTCGTGCTGCCATCACCTCTATGCTCTGACAGCCTGCCGCCTCATTCCCCTGGATAAGAATCCAGGATGTAGGCCTATAGGGGTGGGGGAAGTGCTGAGGCGGATCATCGGAAAATGCATAATGGAGGTGGTAACGGATGATGTCAGGGCAGCAGCAGGGAACCTGCAAGTTTGTGCTGGACACCAGGCTGGAGGGGAAGCAGCCATTCACTCCATGAGAACGATATTTGAGCAGCGTGATTGTGAGGCCGTTCTCCTGGTGGACGCTTCAAATGCATTCAACATACTTAACCACAAGACCGTACAGCACAACATCAAGATCAAGTGTCCAAGCTTTGCAATGTATGTTGAAAACTCCTATAGGAATCCATCAGACCTCTATATAGTAAACAACAAGGCTCTAAGAGGTGATACCATCATACAGTCAACCGAGGGAACAACGCAGGGGGACCCTGTTGCAAAGGCAATATACGCAATAGGCCTATCCGTGCTCCAACACACAATAAAATTTGAAACAATTGAGGTCAAGCAAGTGGCGTAATCTGATGACCTTACAGGAGCAGGAAAAGTGGAGGACATCAAAAAGTGTTGGGACCTGGTAACATCACGAGGCCCACAAATAGGGTACCACCCAAACGCCAGCAAGTCCTTCCTCATTGTAAAGCCACAACATTATGAACGGGCAATGGAGGTGTTCGGTGGAAGTGAGGTCAAAATAACAAAGGAAGGCCAAAGACACCTAGGCGCAGAAATCAGCACGACGGACTTCAAGACCGGGTACGTAACGGGAAAGGTGAATGAGTGGGTTAAGGAAATCCAAGCTCTGTCAGTGATTGTTAACACAGAGCCACATGCAGCTTTCGCAGCATTCACCCATGGAGTCAAGCATCGCTGGAACTACCTGATGCGCACTATCCCTGATATCGGACCCCTCCTTTACCCTCTGGAAGAAGCTATCAGTGTCAATTTCATTCCCAAAGTAGTGAAACACCCTCACTTAACCCCAGCAGAAAGATCACTTCTTGCACTACCACCGAGACTAGGAGGACTGGGATTGACCAATCCAGAGGAGATTGCTGCCACCGAACATCAAAACTCAGTTAAGCTCATGGCAGCCCTCACGGACCACATAATAGCTCAGAACGCAACAGGGGAGGTGGATACCAGTGAAAGTAAACAACACTACAAGGTCCATTATGACAAAACGATAAGTGATAAGTTGCAGCAACTATTGCTGCAAGTACCAGAAAATTTGAAGAAAAAAAGTAGCTATAGCGCAGGAGGTGGGCGCCTCGAACTGGTTAACTACGTTACCGATAAGGGCAAATGGTTTCAGTCTCAATAAACAAGAATTTACAGATGCCAATGCTCTAAGGTACGGTCGGCCAGTAGAAGGTTTGCCCTCCCAATGCGAGTGTGGCTCTTCCTATGACGTCAATCACGCCATGGTGTGCAAGAAAGGGGGCTTCATATGCGTGAGGCATAACGAAGTAAGGGATCTCACAGTAAATATGTTGAAGGAAATCTGCCGTGATGTCAGGGTAGAACCGACCCTCCTTCCATTGGACGGTGAGAATTTCCAACATAGGACTTCAAACACATCCAACGAAGCCCGTGTTGACGTCAGTGCTCGAGGATTCTGGACGCGGGGACAGCGAGCCTCCTTCGACATCAGGATTTTTGATCCCATGGCCGCATGACACCGTAACTTAGCTCTCGGTGCTGCACACAGGAGGAACGAGAACGACAAGATAAGGGCATATGGGGAGAGAATTCAGAACGTTGATCAAGGCAGCTTCACTCCTCTAGTGTTCACAACTTCTGGTGGGATGGGACCAAGTGCAAGATGCTTCTACGCCGGACTCGCGGAGGTGATATCCGAACAGAAGCAGCAGCCCAGAAGTTATGTTACAGCCTGGATGAGATGATGACTGTCCTTCTCTCTCCTTAGGTCGGCTTTGCTCTGCCTCAGGGGAACGAGAGCATCGGCCCCAAAGCCGACAACAGTTGCCGATATTGACTATGAGGCAACAGTCACTGAATGCAGCATAGATCTGCGGCTCAACTAACTCAACACAGCTAGGATAGCTACTTACAGTATGTATTAGGATATTTAATATAATGTAATAAAATGGTGGCGAAGGTATGGCTATTGGGGGAGGCTGGTGGCCATAAAAAAGAAATAAAAAAAAGAAAAGTAGCAGTAGCAGCAGCAGCAGCAGCAGTAGGTAAAGTTTACCATCATTAACAAGGCGCAACACAAGGTAAATTCTCCCGGGCTCCAACACGTGTTCACCAGGCGGTGCGGATAATAGTGTGGGATATGGCGTGAATAATGGCGCTATTGCTCCTCTCGTCAACCGACTCACTTTATCAACTTATTTTTACAGTTTTAACATAATTATTAACATACTCTCTATAAGGCCTATAAGTGTGTGTTGTGCGAGGTAGTTAAAGAGAGTCGCCTGGTGAGAGAGAGAGGGAGGGGGAGGTATCAGGTGAAAGAGAGAGGAGGCGCTCGCTTGATGAAGGAGGGAGGGATAGTGAAAGGGGGGAGGCGCCTGGTGAGGGAGAGGGAGAGGGAGGAAGGGTAGGTCATCACTAGTAGGCTACAGTATGGTGCACACGAGTGGTGAGCAGTGAAGGGTGCCATTCCCATTACTTCCTCCCCTCACTTCTTTCTCTTTGAGTGAGGGGAAGGGGAGGTTAGGGGAGATGACGGGAGGTGAAGGGAGGTAAGGGGAGACGAGAAGTGATGAGGGAAGGGGAGGGTAGGGAAGGGGAGGGTAGGGAAGGGAGGGTAGGGAAGGGGAGGTAGGGAAGGGGAGGGTAGGGAAGGGAGGGTAGGGAAGGAGGAGGGAACAAGCAGTTAAAGACTCCACTCCTCTCACGTAAAGTGCTGTGTGGTGTTGGTGTGTGTTCAGTAGTGTTAGAACGATGGGGCAGACCTATAGTTATCGCCAGACTAAAAGGGCCTACATGTCCCTCTCTCTCTCTCTCTCTCTCTCTCTCTCTCACCACATGCACACCTGAGAACAGATTAGTCCGTTCCCATGGTAATCCAACTGTTAGTGCGTGTGTCTGATAGTGGTGGACACACACACACACACACACACACACACACACACACACACACACACACACACAGAACAAGTGATGCGGGTGACCCAACTCATAAACGGGCCCCAAGTCCTACTGGGCCCCAAGCTTGTAAGTCCCCAATTTAACCATTGAGGATTGGGGCCGTGTCCTAATGGGCCCCAACCATGATGAGTATTCAGTTGTAATGATAAATATAGATAAAAATGGGGCACGGGAGAACTGGGGCCCCTATGGACTGGGCCCGAATTCTAAAGGTCAGATTAATTAGGGTTGGCACCCAAGAGGACAGGGGCGCAAAAGGGCAGGGGTCCAAAGGGGCAGGGGTCCAAGAGAACAGGGGGCCCAAGAGGACAAGGGGCCCATTAAGAGAGTAGAAAGAATGAACAAGTACCAGAGACAGTAGAGACAGTAGAGTGAGTCGTCAAGCTTATTGTGAGGCTGTCAGGGTGATGATGATGCCTGCTGCCACTACCTGCTGCTGCCACCACCTGCTGCTGCCATCACCTGCTGCCACCACCTGCCACTGCCACCACCTGCTACCACCACCTGCCACTGCTACCACCTGCTGCTGCCATCACCTATCATTGCCACCACTTGCTGTCACCATCTACATCACGTAACACCACTACCACCACAAGCACTACCACCACCTCCACCACAACCACCCCCAAAGCCATCACCACCACAACCACCACCAACTCGCCAACCAACAGATGGTCAACTCAGCCGGGAGCAGATGGTGAGCCAGGTGGTGCAGGGGTAATGTGTAGACGTGTCATATATATGTTAAACAGGTGACTGTTGCCTCTATATCACTGTCACTCTACACCTGACACCGCGTCCACACACACACACACACTAACCTTAACCCTATCCCCTAGCCAGCTTACACTACACGACAGACTATCCACTAATACACTACTTTCATCCACTTCACTATCCACACGGCTCAATTGGATGTAGTCTGTGTTGAGTGAATTATCATCATCCACTCACAACGAACATTTGAGTCAGTCTGTGTGGCTGTCTGTATGTCTGTCTGTATGTCTGTCTGTGTGTCTGTGCCTGTCTGTGTGCCTGTGTCTGTCTGTCTGTGTGTCTGTGCCTGTCTGTGTGCCTGTGTCTGTCTGTGTGTCTGTGTCTGTGTCTGTCTGTCTGTGTGTGTGTGTGTCTGTGTCTGTCTGTCTATCTGCCCGTTTTGTGTGTCTGTGTCTGGTTCGTGTGCTCCATTCGTCTGTCTGTGTGTTCGTGTGTTCAGGTTCGCCTGTGGTCGGTCTGTTCTGTGTGTCTGTGTCTGTGTGTCTGTGTGTCTGTGTTCGCTCTGTGTGTGTGTTCGTCTGTCTGTGTGTCTGTGTGCTTCTGCCTGTGTTCGTCTGTCTATCTGTCTCTGTCTGTGTAGCCTGTGTCCTGTCTGTGTGTCTGTGTCTTGTCTGCTCTGCCTGTGTGGTTCGTCTGTGTCTGCTCTGGTCTGTGTTTGTCTGCCTGTCTGAGTCTGTGTTTGTCTGTTTGTCTGTCTGTCTGTGTGTCTATTGTCTGTGTTTGTTCGCTCGCCTGTGTGTCTGTCTGTCTGTCTGTGTCTATCTGTGTCTGTTCGCCTGCCTGTGTGTCTGTCTGTTCACTGTTTGTTCGTTTGTCTGTGTCTGTCTGTGTTCGTCTGCCCGCCTGTGTGTCTGTGTGTCTGTCTGTTTGTCTGTGTGTTCTATTGTCTGTGTTTGTCTGCCTGCCTGTGTGTCTGTCTGTCTGTCTGTGTCTGTCTGTGTCTGGTCTGCCTGCCTGTGTCCTGTTTGTTTGTCTGTCTGTCTGTTTGTCTGGTCTGTCGTCTGCTCCGTCTGCGTTCGTCTGCGTCTGTTTGTCTGTCTGTCTGGTTCGTTGTGTCTGTCTGTCTGTCTGTGTCTGTTTGTGTCTGTCTGCCTGCCTGTGTGTCTGTGTCTTGCCCGTGATGTCTTGTTCGTGTCTGTCTGCTCGCCTGTGTGTCTGTGTCTGTCTGTCGTCTGTCTGTTCGTGCTCTGTTTGTGTCTGTCTGCCTGCCTGTGTGTCTGTCTTTTCGTCTGTCTGTCTGTGTCTGTCTGTGTCTGTCTGCCTGCCTGTGTCTGTCTGTCCGTCTGCCTGCCCGTGCTTCGTCTGTGTCTGGTCTGTCTGTTCGTATGCCTTGTCTGTTGTCTTCGTCTGTTCGTGTGCTCCGTTCGTCTGTCTGCCTGCCTGTGTGCTCCGTCCTGTGTCTGCTCCTGTCTGTTCGTGTGTCTGCTCCGTCTGTTCCTCGCCTGTGTGTCTCCGTTCGTCCGTCTGCTCTGTTCGTGTGCTCTGTTCGCTGTCTGTCTGTTCGTCTTTGTCTTGAAGTCTAGCGGGGAGAGGGGGCGTTCAGTGTTTCGCGATCACTGAATATCGTGCAACAATACCTCACGTTACGATCCACTGTACCAAACGGTAAACACAGCCAACACTGGAGGTGGAGGAGGTATCGTAAAACGAGACTTCTATAAATACAATAATGATAGAGAGAGAACGAGAGAGGTATTCCGTAGATCATTTGCCATTTCTCTCGCCGGTGTTGCCCACTAGAGAAGCAACTAATATCACCATAAGCAAGCACTGTGAAATAGCTGCCGAGTTAACACCGCGGATTAAAGTTTACACCGTGGATTAAAGTTTACACCAGGATTAAAGTTTACACCGTGGATTAAAGTTTACACTGCGGATTAAAGTTTACACCGCGTTACAGTTTACACCGTGGATTAAAGTTTACACCGGATTAAAGCTACACCGCGGATTAAAGTTTACACCGCGGATTAAAGTTTGCACCGCGGATTATAAGTTTACACCGGGCGATTAAAGTTTACACCGCGGATTAAAGTTTACACCGTGGATTAAAGTTTACACCGTGGATTAAAGTTTACACCGCGGATTAAAGTTTACACCGTGGATTAAAGTTTACATCATGGATTAAAGTTTACACTGTGGATTAAAGTTCTTACACCGCGGATTAAAGTTTACACCGTGGATTAAAGTTTACACCGTGGATTAAAGTTTACACCGCAGATTAAAGTTTACACCGCGGATTAAAGTTTACACCGCGGATTAAAGTTTACATCATGGATTAAAGTTTACACCGTGGATTAATGTTTACATCATGATTAAAGCTATACGCGGATTAAAGTTACACCGTGATTAAAGTTTACACCGCGGATTAAAGTTTACACCGTGATTAAAGTTACATGCGGATTAAAGTTTCGATGCGATTGAGTTTCACCGTGGAGTAAAGTTTACACCGCGGATTAAAGCTACACCGTGATTAAAGTTTACACCGCGGATTAAAGTTTACACCAGTGATTAAAGTTTACACTGTGGATTAAAGTTTACACCGTGATTAAAGTTATATTGCGGATTAAAGTTTGCATCGGGGATTAAAGCTAATTGGGATTAAAGTTTACACCGTGGATTAAAGTTACATCGTGGATTAAAGTTTAACCGCGGATTAAAGTTTACACCGCGGATTGTTTACATCAAGTGATTTAAAGTTTACACCGTGGATTAAAGTTACACCGTGGATTAAAGTTTACACCGCGGATTAAAGTTACACCGCGGATTAAAGTTTACACCGGATTAAAGTTAACCGTGATTAAAGTTTACACCGTGGATTAAAGTTTACACCGTGGATTAAAGTTTACACCGCGGATTGCAAGTTTACACTCGTGATTAAAGTTTATACCGTGGATTAAAGCTGTTTACTGTGGATTAAAGTTACATCATGGATTAAAGTTTACACCGCGGATTAAAGTCACACCGGCGGATTAAAGTTTACATCCGCGATTAAAGTTTACACCGTGGATTAAAGTTTACACCGTGGATTAGTTACAAGGATTACAGGTTGTGGTTGTTGGGTGTGGGTTGTTGTGGATTAAAGTTTACACCGCGGATTAAAGTTTACACCGCGATTGTGCTGGTTGTGTTAAAGTTTACATCGTGGATTAAAGTTTAGGGTTACACCGCGGATTAAAGTTTACACCGCGGATTAAAGTTTACACCGTGGATTACAAGTTATACCGTGATTGTAAAGTTTACACCGTGGATTAAAGTTTACGGTTGTTTGGTTGTTTGGATTGTGCGTTACACCGCGATTAAAGTTTACACGCGGATTAAAGTTTACACCGTGGATAAGTTTACACTGCGGATTAAAGTTTACCGTGGTTAAAGTTTACGTGGTTAAAAGGTTTACCGCGGATTAGTTTCACAGATTAAAGTTTACACCGTGGATTAAGTTTACCGCGGATTAAAGTTTACCGTGGTTAAAGTTTACACCGCGGATTACAGTTACCGTGGTTACAGGTTTACACGCGGATTAAAGTTTCACCGCGGATTAAAGTTTACACCGTGGTTAAAGTTTACACCGTGGATTAAAGTTTACACCGCGGATTAAAGTTACACCGCGGATTACAGTTTACACCGTGGATTAAGTATACACCGCGGTTAAGTTTACACCGCGGATTAAAGTTTACACCGTGGTTAAAGTTTACCGCGGTTAAAGTTTACCCGCGGATTAAGTTACACCGCGGATTAAAGTTTACACCGCGGATTAAAGTTTACACCGTGGATTAAAGTTTACACCGCGGATTAAAGTTTACACCATGGATATAGACAGTACAGGTTTTAACACACACGAGTCACTATACGAGTGTTGTCAACCACAGGTGAGTCTTGTCTAGCAACTCTGAAGAATACAAGGACTAATTCGCATTCCACTGGGCTGTTGTCACTGTGTTGCCGCCAATTTCCCACTTTTCCCGCTAATTTGTTCCGCTATAGAGTTCCCTTTTCCGTCAAATTATTCAAACTTTTCCCGCCAAATTGTTCTCACTTAACCCGTCAAAAATCATTCCGATATTTCCGCCAAATTAACCCACCAATCCGTAAAATAATCCCTCTATTACCGCTAAATTCTCCCACTATTCCACAAAGCTCTCCCACCAAATTCCATAAGCTCTCCTCACAACTAATTCCCGCCAACTCTCACCCACCCTAGTTCCCAAAGCTCTCCCATCACAACTACCCTCTCCCGCCTCCCATCCACTAATTCCAGCTCTCCCATCCACTAATTCCCGCCAAACTCTCCCACCACCCCCTAGTTCCCTGCAGCTCTCCCATCCACAACTAATTCCCGCCAAACTCTCCCACCCACCCCTAGTTCCCGCCAAAGCTCTCCCATCCACAACTAATTCCCGCCAAACTCTCCCACCCACCCCTAGTTCCCAAAGGCTCCATCCACACTAATTTCCAAACTCTCCCATCACAACTAATTCCCGCCAAACTCTCCCACCACCTCTAGTTCCCTTAAAGCTCTCCATCCACACAATTCCCAAAGCTCTCCATCACACTAATTCCCAAACTCCCACACCCCTAGTTCCCGCCAAAGCATTCCAGGTTTTCCAGCCAATATGTTACCAGGTTTCCCTCAAATTTCCTTGCCAGGTGATGGACGCTCCCTCACCTCACATCCACACAGCCAGTCTATTACCAGCCTCCCTACACCCACTCGCCGTCCAGCGTAAAACAATATTGAATTTGTTTGTTGTCTGTTTGTAGGGTGATATTACGTTTGAAGAATGACTGAATACTTTTATATTATTTACGGGGGTATTTACGCTACTGACACTACTGTTGCCTTATTATTATTATTATTATTATTATTATTATTATTATTATTCTTAGTTTTTCTTGGTATGTCTACATTCATTAGGAACATTTCATAACTACTGTACCTCATAGCCACACCCTGTACACTCATGACCACACTCTATACACCCCAGTTCATCAATAACACAAGACCAATACAACATAACAGTAACATATACCGTGTGGTCACCTACTGTAGTGTCAGGGTATGAGACCCACTGTTAATGTGTACCACTACCAACCTGACCTAACATGACCTGACCTGACCTGATCTAACCTGACCTAACCTGACCTACACGCCTAACCTAACCTGACCTGACCTGACCTGATCTAACCTGACCTAACCTGGCTAACTGACCTAACCTGGCCTAACCTAACCTGGCCTGACTAACCTAACTAACCTGCCTAACCTGACACCTAACCTGACCTAACTCCTAACCTACCTGACTTACCTGACCTAACTGTAACCTGACCTGACCTAACCTAACCTGGCTGACCTAACCTAACCTGGCCCTGCCTAACTACAACACTGCCTCTAACCTGACCTAACCTGACCTAACCTAACCTAACCTGACCTGACCTGACCTAACTAACCTGAACCTAACCCTAACCTAATCTGACCTGACACCCTAACTGATTCTGACCTGACCTGACCTAACCTGACCTGACTAACCTGACCTAACCTGACCTAACCTAACCTAACCTGACCTGACCCTATTGCTAACCTGACCTAACCTGACCTAACCTAACGCCTAACCTGACCCCTAACCCTAACCTAATCTGACCTGACCTGACCTAACCTAACCTGACCTAACCTAACTAATCGCCTAACCTAACTGCTCTGCTAACCTGTACCTGACCTAACCTAACCCTAACCGTGACTGCTAACCTGACCTGACCTGATCTGACTAACCTAACCTGACCTGACCTGACCTAACTGCCTGACCTGACCTGACCTAACCTGACCTGACCTTTCAACATCGGGTAAGACGTTAGCATTTCTTGTGTTCCGTTTATTTAGTATCATCGTGTTTGTTGGTTTATAGAGGTAGTGAGGTGATGGAGGTGGTGAGGGTGATGGAGGGTGGTGGGTGGTGGTGATGGAGGTGGTGAGGTGATGGAGGGTGGTGATGGAGGGTGGTGAGTGATGGAGGAGGGTGGTGAGGTGATGGAGGGTGGTGAGGTGATGAGAGGGAGGGTGGTGAGGTGATGAAGGGGGTGGTGAGGTGATGGAGGGTGGTGAGGTGATGGAGGAGGGGTGGTGAGGTGATGGAGGAGGGTGGTGAGGTGATGGAGGGGGTGGTGAGGTGATGGACGGGGGTGGTGAGATCGTGGAGGGGGTGGTGAGGTGGAGGGGTGGTGAGGTGATGGAGGGGTGGGTGAGATGATGGAGGGGTGGTGAGGTGATGGACGGGGGTGGTGAGGTCGTGGAGGGGGTGGGTGAGGTGATGGAGGGGGTGGTGGTGATGGAGGGTGGTGAGATGATGGAGGGTGGTGAGGTGGTGGGGGTGATGAGGTGATGGAGGGTGGTGGTGATGGAGGGTGGAGGTGATGGGAGGGGTGGTGAGGGTGATGGAGGAGGTGGGTGAGGTCGTGGAGGGTGGTGGTGGAGGGTGGTGAGGTGATGGAGGAGGGTGGTGAGGTGATGGAGGGGGTGGTGAGGTGATGGAGGGTGGTGAGGTGATGGAGGGGGTGGTGAGGTGATGGAGGGGTGGTGAGGTGATGGAGGGGGTGGTAGGAGTGTGGAGAGTGGTTGAGGTGATGGAGGGTGGTGAGGTGATGGAGGGTGGTGAGATGATGGAGGGTGGTGAGGTGGTGGAGGGTGGTGAGGTGATGGAGGGTGGTGAGGTGATGGAGGGGGTGAGGTGATGGTGGGGGGTGGTGAGGTGATGGACGGGGGGTGGTGAGGTCGTGGAGGGGTGGTGGTGGAGGGGTGGTGAAGTGATGGAGGGTGGTGAGGTGATGGAGGGTGGTGGTGATGGAGGGGAGGTGGTGGAGGGTGGTGGGAGGAGGTGTGGAGGGGTGGTGAGGTGATGGGAGGGGTGGTGAGGGTGGTGGAGGGTGGTGAGTGATGAGAGGGTGGTGAGGTGATGGAGGGTTGTGAGTGGTGAAGTGGGGTTGTGGTGATGGAGGGGTGGTGAGGTGATGGAGGGGGTGGTGAGGTCGTGGAGGTGGTGGTGGAGGGGTGGTGAGGTGATGGAGGGTGGTGAGGTGATGGAGGGGGTGGTGAGGTGATGGAGGGAGGAGGTGGTGGGAGGGGGTGGTGAGGTGATGGAGGGGGGTGGGGTGAGGTGATGGAGGGGTGGTGAGGTGGTGGAGGGGTGGGTGAGGTGATGAAGGGTGGTGAGGTGATGGAGGGTTGTGAGGTGGTGAAGTGGGGTTGTGAGGTGATGGAGGGGGTGGTGAGGTTATGGAGGGTGGTGAGGTGGTGGAGGGGTGGTGAAGTGATGGAGGGATGGTGAGGTGATGGAGGGTTGTGAGGTGGTGAAGTGGGGTTGTGAGGTGATGGAGGGATGGTGAGGTGATGGAGGGTTTGGTGAGGTGGTGAAGGGGTTGTGAGGTGATGGAGGGGTGGTGGAGGAGGGTGATGGAGGGGGTGGTGAGGTGATGGAGGGGGTGGTGGGGTGATGAGGGGGTGGTGGTGGTGGAGGATGGTGAGAGTGGAGGGTGGTGAAGTGATGGAGGGGTGGTGAGGTGATGAGGGGGTGGTGAGGTGGTGGAGGGATGGTGAGGTGGTGGAGGGTGGTGAAGTGATGGAGGGTGGTGAGATGATGGAGGGGATGGTGAGGTGGAGGGGATGGGTGAGGTGATGGAGGGTGGTGGGGTGGGAGGGTGGTGAGGTGGTGGAGGGGGTGGTGTGAGGTGGTGGAGGGGGAGGTGGGGAGGTGGTGGAGGGGGTGGTGGGGTGGTGGAGGGGTGGTGAGGTGGTGGAGGGGTGGTGAGGTGATGGAGGGTGAGGTGATGGGGGGGATGGTGAGTGGTGGAGGGGTGTGAGGTGATGGAGGTTGGTGAGGTGATGGAGGGGTGGTGAGGTGATGGAGGAGGGTGGTGAGGTGGTGTAGGGGGGTGGTGAGGTGTGGTGGAGGGGTGGTGAGGTGATGGAGGGTGGTGAGGTGATGGAGGGGTGGTGAGGTGGGTGGAGGTTGGGTGGTGAGGTGATGGAGGGGGTGGTGAGGTGATGAGGGGTTGTGATGGAGGGTGGTGAGGTGATGGAGGGGGTGGTGAGGTGATGGAGAGGTGATGGAGGAGGGTGGTAGTTGGTGGAGGGGGAGGTGAGGTGATGGAGAGGGGTGGTGAGGTGATGGAGGGGTGGTGAGGTGATGGAGGGTGGGTGAGGTGGTGGAGGGGTGGTGAGGAGGTGGAGGGGTGGTGAGGGTGGTGGAGGGATGGTGAGGTGATGGAGGGATGATGAGGTGATGGAGGGTGGTGGGGTGATGGAGGGTGGTGGGGTGATGGAGGGGGGGTGGGTGAGGTGATGGAGGGGTGTTGAGGGGTGGTGGAGGGTGGTGAGGTGGTGGGAAGGGGTGGTGAGGTGATGGAGGGATGGTGGGGGTGATGAAGGGGTTGTGAGGTGATGAAGGGGTGGTTGGGTGGTGGAGGGTTGGTGAGGTGGTGGAGTAGGTGGAGTGGTGGAGGAGAGGGTTGTATGCTACTCTCCTCCCTTCAATAATCTTCTCCAATTCACGTCATCACGACAGTCAGATCAGAGCTCCCTCCCTGCTTCACCTCGCCCTTCCTCCCTGTCTCACCCTTTCACCCTCACCTTCCGTCATTCCTCCTGCCCCCCCTGTTTTTCCCAACCTGCCTCACTTCCTCCTTCCCCTCCCTCCCACACAACAGATCTGCACTGGACATAATACTGCCCAAACTGTCAATGAAGGGTCACACACACACACACACACATATAAATAATAATAATGGCTGCCCTCGTGTAACGAGATGAGTAGCAAAGACCTAGGCCTGAATTTGTTTAAGGTGTAGAAGCTGTCGCCAACGCAACAACCACCTAAGTTAACGAGGCTGCATGACCCAGTGTCAAGGAATAGTCAGAAGACCGGACATCGCCAACTGCACTGGCTAACCATTATCCTGGAACACGATCCGCAAGTCGATTAACATCAGGTTCCCAATTACTGCTGGGTAGACAGAGGCAAATGACGTAAAGAAACTTGCCTTAGTTTCACCTGCGGAGATCGAACCCGGGTCCGCTCGCTTGCGAGGCGAGCATGCTGACCATTACACCACAGGTCGCCAACACCACACACACACACACCTGAACTCAATAACTATGGTAATTCTTATCTTCTTATCTTAACTATCTCATCTCCTCTACTATTCTATTATCTCTATCTTTAACTCAGTCGTCATAATACTCACAGCGCCAGTGGGCCCTCACTTCACTTCACCTCACATACCTGTAAATAAACATGGATTATATTAACAAGTCACTGAAATATAACCAATGTGTTAAGTTACAATGTGTATGATGGAGAGTTGGACACACACACACACACACACCACCAGCCAATCATGAACAAGAAGGCAGGCGCGGGGTACAAAATATCACAATAATGTTTCCTTAACGTAATATACACCACACACTTTATATACCACAAATATAGAGTATAAGAAATAAATCACTTTCTTCATATAGTGAGAATTACATATATTTCGCTCTAGAAGCTAAATTATGAATCAGTACATAACAATAATACCACCGTCTGGAGATTTAATATTTAAAAAAAAAAATAAAGATCAATATATGGCAACACTGAGCGACAAAATAATAAACACAGTGTTATTGCTTCCTGTGCCTCGGATATCCACTTTTACCAAGTCTCAAAATCACACGACTAGAATCAGGTGCAGTCTCAGTGTAACTCTGACGCCATGTTGGGTCGTCACACTGATAATATCGTCATAGAAGGGACACCGTTTAGTTGCATTGTTGATACTGGGGTGTAATAAGCTGGAATTGTTTAATCTTCAGGTGAAATAAGCTGGGGTGTTTAATCTTCAGGTGTAATAAGCTGGGGTGTTTAATCTTCAGGTGTAATAAGCTGGGGTGTTTAATCTTCAGGTGTAATAGCTGGGGTGTTTAATCTTCAGGTATGTAATAAGCTGGGGTGTGTAATCTTCAGGTGTAATAAGCTTGGGTGTTTTATCTTCAGTTTAATAAGCTGGGGTGTTTAATCTTCAGGTGTAATAAGCTGGGGTGGTTTGTCCTCAGGTGTAAGCTGGGGTGTTTAATCTTCAGGTGTAATAAGCTGGGGTGTTTAATCTTCAGGTGTAATAGCTGGGGGTGTAATCTTCAGGTGTAATAAGCTTGGTGTTTTATCTTCAGGTGTAATAAGCTGGGGTGTTTATCTTCAGGTGTAATAAGCTGGGGTGTTTAATCTTCATGTGTAATAAGCTGGGGTGTTTTAATCTTCAGGTGTAATAAACTAACCTAACACTATTCCCCTTCCTCCTCCTCCCCTCTTTTCCTCCTAGCCCTCCTCCCTCTCCTCCTCCCTTTCTTTTCCTTCTCTCTCCCCTCTCCCTCCCCTCCCTTCCTCCTCCCTCCTCCTCCCTCTCCTCCTTTTCCCTCCCTCCTCCTCCTCTCTCTTTTCTTTCCCTCCCCTCCTTCATCTCCCCCCAGCAATGGAAGACCCACTTGACCTCTTCTAATCATTTCCTTCCTTTCCTTCTCCTCCTTCTTTAGCACTTGCTCCTCTTCTACCTATTCTCCTCCTACACATGCCTCCTAGTGTTAAGATAGTGGTAGGTAGTGTTAAGATAGTGGTGGGTAGTGTTAAGATGGTGGTAGGTGTTAAGATAGTGGTGGTGGGTAGTGTTAAGATAGTGGTGGGTGGTGTTAAGATAGTGGTGGGTAGTGTTAAGATGAGTGGTGAGGGTGTTAAGATGAGTGGTAGGTAGTGTTAAGATAGTGGTGGGTGGTGTTAAGATGGTGGTAGGTAGTGGATAGTGGTAGGTAGTGTTAAGATAGTGGTAGGTAGTGTTAAGATAGTGGTGGTAGTGTTAAGATAGTGGTAGGTAGAGTTAAGATAGTGGTAGGTAGTGTTAAGATAGTGGTAGGTAGTGTTAAGATAGTGGTAGGTAGTGTTAAGATAGTGGTAGGTAGTGTTAGAATAGTGGTAGGTAGTGTTAAGATAGTGGTGAGGTAGTGTTAAGATAGTGGTAGGTAGTGTTAAGATAGTGGTGAGGTAGTGTTAAGATAGTGGTGAGGCAGTGTTAAGATAGTGGTAGGTAGTGTTAAGATAGTGGTAGGTAGTGTTAAGATAGTGGTAGGTAGTGTTAAGATAGTGGTGGGTAGTGTTAAGATAGTGGTAGGCTAGTGTTAAGATAGTGGTAGGTAGTGTTAAGATAGTGGTAGGTAGTGTTAAGATAGTGGTAGGTAGTGTTGAATAGTGGTAGGTAGTGTTAAGATAGTGGTAGGCAGTGTTAAGATATGTGGTAGGTAGTGTTAAGATAGTGGTAGGTAGTGTTAAGATAGTGGTAGGTAGTGTTAAGATAGTGGTAGGTAGTGTTAAGATAGTGGTAGGTGGTGTTAAGATAGTGGTAGGTAGTGTTAAGATAGTGGTAGGTAGTGTTAAGATAGTGGTAGGTAGTGTTAAGATGGTGGTAGGTAGTGTTAAGATGAGTGGTAGGTAGTGTTGAATAGTGGTAGGTAGTGTTAAGATAGTGGTAGGTAGTGTTAAGATGGTGGTGGGTAGTGTTAAGATAGTGGTAGGTAGTGTTAAGATAGTGGTAGGTAGTGTTAAATAGTGGTAGGTAGTGTTAAGATAGTGGTAGTAGTGTTAAGATAGTGGTAGTGGTGTTAAGATAGTGGTAGGTAGTGTTAAGATAGTGGTAGGTAGTGTTAAGATAGTGGTAGGTAGTGTTAAGATAGTGGTAGGTAGTGTTAAGATAGTGGTGGAGGCAGTGTTAAGATAGTGGTAGGTAGTGTTAAGATAGTGGTAGGTAGTGTTAAGATAGTGGTAGGCAGTGTTAAGTAATTGGTAGGTAGTGTTAAGATAGTGGTAGGTAGTGTTAAGATAGTGGTAGGTAGTGTTAAGATATGTGTTGTAGTGTTAAGATAGTGGTAGGTAGTGTTAAGATAGTGGTAGGTAGTGTTAAGATAGTGGTGGGTAGTGTTAAGATAGTGGTAGGTAGTGTTAAGATAGTGGTAGGTAGTGTTAGATAGTGGTAGGTAGTGTTAGACAGTGGTAGGTGGTGTGAGTAGTGGTAGGTAGTGTTAAGATAGTGGTAGGTAGTGTTAAGATAGTGGTAGGTAGTGTTAAGATAGTGGTAGGCAGTGTTAAGATAGTGGTAGGTAGTGTTAAGATAGTGGTAGGTAGTGTTAAGATAGTGGTAGGTAGTGTTAAGATAGTGGTAGGTAGTGTTAAGATAGTGGTAGGTAGTGTTAAGATAGTGGTAGGTAGTGTTAAGATAGTGGTAGGTAGTGTTAAGATAGTGGTAGGTAGTGTTAAGATAGTGGTAGGTAGTGTTAAGATAGTGGTAGGTAGTGTTAAGATAGTGGTAGGTAGTGAAATAAAGCAAAGGTGTGTCTAATCTAGGTAGTCAGTAAGTTTGGGTTAGGTGAGGAAAGGAGGAAGGGTGGGAGGAGGGAAGGGGTGGGAGGAGGGAAGGGAGGAGGAAGGAGGAGGAGGAAGGGGAGGAAGGGGAGGAGGGAAGGGGAGGAGGAAGGGAGGAGGAAGGGAGGAGGGAAGGGGAGGAGGGAAGGGGAGGAGGGAAGGGGAGGAGGAAGGGAGGAGGGAAGGGAGGAGAGAGGGGAGGAGGAAGGGAGGAGGGAAGGGGAGGAGGGAAGGGAGGAGGGAAGGGGGAGGAGGGAAGGGGAGGGAAGGGAGGAGGAAGGGGAGGAGGGAAGGAGGGAGGGAGGGAAGGGGAGGAAGGAGGAGGAGGAAGGGAGGAGGGAAGGAGGAGGAAGGGAGGAGGGAAGGGGTATTATCTGTCTTTCCTCCTCCTCTCCCTCTGCACTCAACTCCTCCTCCCTTCGATGCACTCAACTCCTCCTCCCTCTCTATGCACTCACTCCTCCTCCCCTCTCTGTGCACTCAACCACCTCCTCTTCTGTGCACTCAACTCCTCCCTCTCTCTGTGCCTCACTCCTCCTCCCCTCCTCTCTATGCACTCAACTCCTCCTCCCTCCCTCTCTATGCACTCAACTCCTCCTCCCTCCTCTGCACTCCCCTCCTCCTCCTCTCTATGCCTCAACTCCTCCTCCTCCTCTGTGCACTCAACTCTTCCTCCTTCTATGCACTCAACCCTCTCCCTCTCTCTTGCCTCAACACCTCCCTCTCCTCTGTGCACTCAACTCCACCTCCCTCTCCTTCTGTGCATAACTCCTCCCCTCCTCTATGCACTCAACTCCTCCTCCTCCTCTCTATGCACTCACTCTCCTCCCTCCTCTCTGTGCACTCAACTCCTCCTCCCCTCCTCTCTATGCACTCAACTCCTCCTCCCTCCCTCTCTGTGCACTCAACTCTTCCTACTTCTCGCCAAAACTCTCTGCTCCTTCACCTCCTCCTCCTCGTCTTTCGTATTTCCTCCTACCCTCCATCTCCCCCCCTCTCCACCTCCCTCTCCCCTCCTCCCTCTCACCCCTCTCCCTCTCCCCCACCCCAGCTGCAGTAGGTAGGTGAGACCGAACAATGCAGGCAGCTCCACCAGGCCAGCAGCTCATCACTACACATTACTCATCATTGTGCCGTGAAGTGAGTCAGTGCCACTAAACCCATCGTCCAGAGTGCCACTAAACCCATCGTCCAGAGTGCCACTAAACCCATCGTCAGAGTGCCACTAAACCCTCGTGGAGTGTCACTTGCTCCTGAGCCTCTACACTCCTTTCATTGCACTTTAAATAGTGCTATGTCTACACACAGTGCCAAGGGTTTACACAGTGCCATTGGTTTTATACAGTGGTTTACAGTGCCATTGGTTTATACAGAGTACACAGTGCCATTGATTTACACAGTGCCATTGGTTTACAGTGCCATTGGTTTACAGTGCCATTGGTTTATACAGTGCCATTGGTTTTACACAGTGCCATTGGTTTACACAGTGCCATTGGTTTACACAGTGCCATTGATTTACACAGTGCCATTGATTTACACAGTGCCATTGGTTTAGTGCCATTGGTTTACAGTGCCATTGGTTTACACAGTGCCATTGGTTTACACAGTGCCATTGATTTACACAGTGCCATTGGTTTATACAGTGCCATTGGTTTACAAAGTGCCATTGGATTACTGTGCCATGGTTTACAAGTGCCATTGGTTTTACAGTGCCATTGGTTTACAGTGCCATTGGTTTACAGTGCCATTGATTTACACAGTGCCATTGGTTTACACAGTGCCATTGGTTTACACAGTGCCATTGGTTTTACACAGTGCCATTGGTTTTACACAGTGCCATTGGTTTACACAGTGCCATTGGTTAACAAAGTGCCATTGGTTTTACAGTGCCATTGGTTTACAGTGCCATTGGATTACAGTGCCATTGGTTTACAGTGCCATTGGTTTACAGTGCCATTGGTTTTACACAGTGCCATTGGTTTACAGTGCCATTGGTTTACACAGTGCCATTGGTTTACACAGTGCCATTGGTTTACAGTGCCATTGGTTTACACAGTGCCATTGGTTTACACAGTGCCATTGGATTACAGTGCCATTGATTTACACAGTGCCATTGGTTTACAGTGCCATTGGTTTTACAGTGCCATTGGTTTATACAGTGCCATTGGTTTTACACAGTGCCATTGGTTTACAGTGCCATTGGTTTTACAATTATTGATTTACACAGTGCCATTGATTTACACAGTGCCATTGGTTTACACAGTGCCATTGGTTTACACAGTGCCATTGGTTTACACAGTGCCATTGGTTTACACAGTGCCATTGATTTACACAGTGCCATTGGTTTATACAGTGCCATTGGTTTACAAAGTGCCATTGGATTACTGTGCCATTGGTTACAGTGCCATTGGTTTACAGTGCCATTGGTTTAGTGCCATTGGTTACAGTGCCATTGATTTACACTGCCATTGGTTTACACAGTGCCATTGGTTTACACAGTGCCATTGGTTTACACAGTGCCATTGGTTTACACAGTGCCATTGGTTAACAAAGTGCCATTGGTTTACACAGTGCCATTGGTTTACAGTGCCATTGGATACAGTGCCATTGGTTTACACAGTGCCATTGGTTTTACAGTGCCATTGGTTTACACAGTGCCATTGGTTTACACAGTGCCATTGGTTTACACAGTGCCATTGGTTTTACACAGTGCCATTGGTTTTACAGTGCCGTTGGATTACAGTGCCATTGGTTTACAATTGCCATTGATTTAGTGCCATTGATTACACAGTGCCATTGGTTTACACAGTGCCATTGGTTTACAGTGCCATTGATTTACACAGTGCCATTGGTTTACACAGTGCCTTGGTTTACACAGTGCCATTGGTTTACAGTGCCATGGATTACAGTGCCATTGGTTTTACAGTGCCATTGATTTACACAGTGCCATTGATCTACACAGTGCCATTGGTTTACACACAGTGCCATTGGTTTACACAGTGCCATTGGTTTTCAGTGCCATTGGTTTACAGTGCCATTGGATTACAGTGCCATTGGTTTACACAGTGCCATTGATTTACACAGTGCCATTGATTTACAGTGCCATTGGTTTACACAGTGCCATTGGTTCAGTGCCATTGGTTTACACAGTGCCATTGGTTTACACAGTGCCATTGGTTTACACAGTGCCATTGGTTTACACAGTGCCATTGGTTAACACAGTGCCATTGGTTTACACAGTGCCATTGGTTTACACAGTGCCATTGGTTAACACAGTGCCATTGGTTTACACAGTGACATTGGTTTACACAGTGCCATTGGTTTACACAGTGCCATTGGTTTTACACAGTGCCATTGGTTTACACAGTGCCATTGGTTTTACATAGTGCCATTGGTTTACACAGTGCCATTGGTTTACACAGTGCCATTGGTTTTACAAGTGCCATTGGTTTACAGTGCCATTGGTTAACACAGTGCCATTGGTTTACAGTGACATTGGTTTACACAGTGCCATTGATTTACAGTGCAATTGGTTTACACAGCGCCATTGGTTTACACAGTGCCATTGGTTTACAGTGCCATTGGTTAACACAGTGCCATTGGTTTACAGCGCCATTGGTTTAACAGTGCCATTGGTTTACAGTGCCATTGGTTAACACAGTGCCATTGGTTTACACAGCGCCATTGGTTTACACAGTGCCATTGATTTACACAGTGCCATTGGTTTACACAGCGCCATTGGTTTACACAGTGCCATTGGTTTACACAGTGCCATTGGTTTACACAGTGCCATTGGTTTACACAGTGCCATTGGTTTTACACAGTGCCATTGGTTTACACAGTGCCATTGGTTTTACAGTGCCATTGATTTACACAGTGCCATTGGTTTACACAGTGCCATTGGTTTTACACAGTGCCATTGGTTTTACAGTGCCATTGGTTTACACAGTGCCATTGGTTTACACAGTGCCATTGGTTTACACAGTGCCATTGGTTTACAGTGCCATTGATTTACACAGTCACATTGGTTTACACAGTGCCATTGGTTTTACACAGTGCCATTGGTTTACACAGTGCCATTGATTTACAGTGCCATTGGTTACACAGTGCCATTGGTTTACGTGCCATTGATTTACACAGTGCCATTGGTTTACACAGTGCCATTGGTTTTACAGTGCCATTGATTTACAGTGCCATTGGTTTACACAGTGCCATTGATTTACACAGTGCCATTGGTTTGGTGCCATTGATTTACACAGTGCCATTGGTTTACACAGTGCCATTGGTTTACACAGTGCCATTGGTTTTACACAGTGCCATTGGTTTACACAGTGCCATTGGTTTACACAGTGCCATTGGTTTACATGCATTGATTTACACAGTGCCATTGATTTAACAGTGCCATTGGTTTACACAGTGCCATTGGTTTACAGTGCCATTGATTTAAGTGCCATTGGTTTACACAGTGCCATTGGTTTTACACAGTGCCATTGGATTACACAGTGCCATTGGTTTGCACAGTGCCATTGGTTTAACAGTGCCATTGGTTTACACAGTGCCATTGATTTACACAGTGCCATTGGTTTACAAGTGCCATTGGTTTACACAGTGCCATTGGTTTACACAGTGCCATTGGTTTACACAGTGCCATTGGTTTACACAGTGCCATTGGTTTACACAGTGCCATTGGGTTTACAGTGCCATTGGTTTACACAGTGCCATTGGTTTACAGTGCCATTGATTTACAGTGCCATTGGTTTTGTGCCATTGGTTTACACAGTGCCATTGATTTACACAGTGCCATTGATTTACACAGTGCCATTGGTTTTACACAGTGCCATTGGTTTACACAGTGCCATTGGTTTTACACAGTGCCATTGGTTTACACAGTGCCATTGGTTTTACAGTGCCATTGGTTTACACAGTTGCATTGATTTACACAGTGCCATTGATTTAACAGTGCCATTGGTTTACACAGTGCCATTGGTTTACACAGTGCCATTGGTTTTAGCGCCATTGGTTTACACAGTGCCATTGGTTTTACACAGTGCCATTGGTTTACACAGTGCCATTGGTTTACACAGTGCCATTGGTTTTACACAGTGCCATTGGTTTACAGTGCCATTGGTTTACGTGCCATTGGTTTACAGCGCCATTGGTTTTACACAGTGCCATTGGTTTACACAGTGCCATTGGTTTACAGTGCCATTGGTTTACACAGTGCCATTGGTTTACACAGTGCCATCAACACCAACAACAATAATAACAACACTAATTATAACACAATTAAGAAAAACAAAATACCACAGTGTAACAATAACAACAATAACAACAACAGCAATAACAACAACCCGGTACTTCAGTATTATAACAACAACAACAACAACAACAACAACAACAACAACAACACAGCAACAACAAGCGGTACTTCAGTATTATAACAACAACAACAACAACAACAACAACAACAACAACAACAACAGCAATAACAACAACCCGGTACTTCAGTATTATAACAACAACAACAACAACAACAACAACAACAGCAATAACAACAACCAGGCTGCAATTATAACAACAACAACAACAACACCAACAACAGCAATAATAACAACCCGGTACTTCAGTATTATAACAACAACAACAACAACAACAACAACAGCAATAACAACCCGGTACTTCAGTATTATAACAACAACAACAACAACAACAACAACAGCAACAACAATAACAACAACCCGGTACTTCAGTATTATAACAACAACAATACCAACAACAACACCAACAACAACAACAGCAATAATAACAACCCGGTACTTCAGTATTATAACAACAACAACAACAACAACAACAACAACAACAACAAAACAACAACCCGGTATATTATAACAACAACAACAACAACAACAACAACAACAACAGCAATAATAACAACCGGTGCTTCGATTATAACATAACAACAACAACAACAAACAGCAAAAACAACAACCCGGTACTTCAGTATTATAACAACAACAACAACAACCAACAACAACACCAACAACAACAACAGCAATAATAACAACCGGTACAGTATTATAACAACAACAACAACAACAACAGCAATAATAACATTTTTCCTGATAACCAACAACAACAACAACAACAGCAATAATAACAACCCGGTACTTCGGTATTATAACAACAACAACAACAACAACAACAACAACAACAACAACAACAACAACAACACCAACACACAGTAATAATAACAACCCGGTACTTCGTATTATAACAACAACAACAACAACAACAACAACAACAACAAAAACAACGACCCGGTAGCTTCAGTGTTATAACAACAACAACAACAACAACAACAACAACAGCAATAGTAACAACCCGGTTGCTTCGGTATTATAACAACAACAACAACAACAACAACAACAACAACCCAACAACAACAACAACAACAACAACAGCAATAATAACAACCCGGTGCTTCAGTATTATAACAACAACAACAACAACAACAACAACAACAAAAACAACAACCGGCTTCGGTATTATAACAACAACAACAACAACAACA